>NW_015165928.1:79824-141602 GCF_001447785.1 Gekko japonicus
GGTCTTAAAGGTGCCAGTGGATGGTTTGGGGCCAGGGGGCGGGGGGGGGGGGCTCTGCAACTTACCTGGCTGCTTCTTGCTCTGAGGGCTGCTGGGAGTAGGGGGTGGGGCTTGTTGCATGTGCCCACCCTCTGGGCTCTTTACTGCCGGAGCTCCGCTCCAGTGCACTCCTACAGGAAATGACCCCTGCTGTTAAATAATCAAAATATTGCAAGAGTGCTAATGTTTTAAACATGTTTTTATTTTAAGTTAAAAAAACTCTGTGTTTGTGTCCTGTATAAAGTTTATATCTCTGCTACCTGGCATTACATTTTATGACACACATGGTTCGACCCAACAAGGTCACATTTATGTCAGACACCCAGGGAGTTCGACACCCCTGCTATAGGCTGTGAGCTAACCACACTGAACTGCAAAGCAGAATTCCCCCCTTTTAATTATTTTATTTTCTATAATTTATTTATTTGGTCATACATGCGTCCTTTAGATTCTCCTCGTGTCTCTTATATTCAAACAAACCCATAATATATTTCACTACCAGAACTGTACTAACTGGATCAAAACCACCAAGCCAAAATTGGAGCTTACTTGTTAAAGGCACGTCTATATTAGGAACTAGCGGATCAATCAGCTGGGTTCTTAATTGCTTACATCTTTGACAGAAGAATAAGACATGCTCTGTAGTTGTAAGGGCATCACAGACTTGTTATTGCTCAGTCTCAGGTGACTGAACACCACTTGTCCCTCTAAGAATTTGGATGCCAACCGCTGGGGGTTGCGTAACTAGTTAGAGTCAGCTTGCTGCCATAAAGGCTGGGGGGGGGAGGCATTCACTCCTTGGAATGTGCTTCCGGTTTCCTGGTTGTCTCAACGATGCTCACTTATCTGGATGTTTTATGTGCTTGGCCTTGAACGCTTTTCTGTACCACCATCTCTGGGAAAGGGGGACCGCTACATTCTGGCAGGCCACTCTTCTCCCCTCATTGGCTCTTAGCCACCCAGTGACCCCATTTGAACTATGTATATCTGTTCGCCCCGTGCTTTATGCTTTAGTCTTAACACAGATCCTGAAGTAGAGATGTTCTGCCAATACTGATCAATAAACTTTCCTTCTGAAGAAGCGAGGTTGATTCTGATTGATGCAGGAGTCTGACAGTTAGCATAACCGAGTCTTGTTCATTATCAGAATTAACCAGACAGATTGCTCCACCAACTAAGAACAGCCATGTACCATCGGCCACGGAATCCCCAGGTCCCACCTGGAAGCTGGCATCCCTGCACCAACACTGCTCTGAATAATTTTTCTTGAAAGTTCCTTCCTTCTGGGAGTTTCCCCACGTCTCAGAGAGAGCAGTGGCTATATCGGTGGCTGCCCCCACATTACAGACGAGCTTAGTGAGGCTCTTTTAGTGAGAAACATCTATTTAAAAAAAAAAAGACCTGCCACACATCAACAGGAGTTTCTTTCTAAAAGGATCACACCACCATGTTTCCAAAATATATTTGTACACCACTTTTCTTCCCTGTCAGGAACACTTTCCCTATGAGGAAAGGTTAAGGCGCTTAGGGCTCTTTAGCTTGGAGAAATGACGGCTGAGGGGGTGACATGATTGAGGTTCATAAGATTATGCATGGGAAAGAGCCGGTAGAGAAAGAGGTACTTTTCTCCCTTTCTCACAATACAAGAACTCGTGGGCACTCCATGAAACTATTGAGCAGTCGGGTTAGAACGGATAAAAGGAAGTCCTTCTTCACCCAAAGAGTGATTAACACATGGAATTCACTGCCACAGGAGGTGGTGGCGGCTACAAGCATGGACGGCTTCAAAAGGGAATTAGATAGGCATATGGAGCAGAGGTCCATCAGTGGCTATTAGCCACAAGGTATAGATAGGGGCTCTGGGGCAAGTGATGCTCTGTCTTCTTGGTGCTTGGGGGGTAAACAGTGGGAGGGCTTCTAATGTCCTGGCCCCACTGGTGGACCTCCTGATGGCACTGGTATTTCTGGCCACTGTGTGATACAGAGCGTTGGACTGGATGGGCCTTTGGCCTGATCCAACATTGGCATCTCTTATGTTCTTATGTTCTTAAAGTGCCATACAACATTGTTCTTACCTCCTCCATTTTAACCTTACAACAATCTTGTAGAGTGACTGGCCCAAGATCACCCAGTGAAATTTTATGACTGTGGGGAGTCAAACCTTGGTCTCCCATGTTCCCAGACTGACAATCTAACTTCTACACCACATTCCCTCTCACATTTCCAGGTTCCACTATGCTCATTCACTTTCTTTTTAAAACGTTGTCTTAGAAAATGCAATATTATATTTGAGATACTCTAGAATTTAGTTCGAAATATAATGCAGTAAACATGGACTGAATGTGTGGTGATTAAAAACGACTTATACATTTATTATAAGGTAGGAGGTATTGTAATAGATATAACTGGAAACTCTTTGTAACCCCCATTTTATGTCTTTTTTTGTTTGTTTGTCTGATGTGTTTGTTGTAAAAATAAAAATGTTATATAAAAAGAAAGACACAAAATAACATTGAAATAAGGCACCCAGCTAACCCCTTTGTTTTTGTTATTCCCCTTTGTTGAAAATGAATCTGGGGGGAAAAATACCCAACCGAGATGTTGTATGTCTGTCATGATCTGCTTAGAATTTGTAGCTGAAGATTTGATTAGGCTTCTACGTCACTCAAATACAATGTTCTCCATAAAACGGCTGGAAGATGTCAGGATTCTACAGAGGATTGGTACTGGCTGACATAAAGACAATATTTAATTTCCTCCTGAACTTCCTTTTCCCTCATAAAATGATGATAAATAAACCCTCTCTCTTTTTCGCTGAGGAAAACATCTCAGACGCCACTGCATTCAGGGACAGACATGGTAAAGGATGTCTCAGCCATTTCCCACACATTTTCCTCAGATGAAAATAAACAGCCTGCTCTGACTAAGACCCTTCTTTAAAAAAAAAACTGGTGACCCAACAATCATTTGGCAAAACACGTTAGACCAAAGGTTTATGAGCTGTGTTGAGAACATGCATATTTCAATTGCCAAAAAATCAAATCACCAAAGAGGTGCTTATTATGACAGGGAATAATATTTAAAGCTTTCTGACCAGAAATGTAAAGGCCTACACCAGGGGTCCCGCCAACACCTTTTCTGGCACATGCCAAGTATTTTTTAGGAAGTGCGTGGAGCCAGGTAGGGTTTTTGCCCAGCAAGGCTTCTGATTGACATTTTGTGGCAGCCATTTTGCCACTGTGCCCACCATATGGTGTCAGAAGTCCAAATGTGCCCACAGGCTCAAAAAGGTTGGGGACCTCCGGCCTACATTAAAGACCCAAAAGAATGAAAATCACAGGGGGAATCCATAATGCTTAACATGGCCCTCTAAAACTGTTGGATCAGTCCCATCCAGAACATGAGCAGGTAAAGACCATTCGTTCATTTAGATATTTATACTCCACTTTTCTCCCCCAAAAGGACCCCAAAGCAGCTAGCAAAATCAGTCTCCCTTTTTCCGTTTTATCCTTATAACGATAATACTGTGAGCAGGGCTTTTTTTGTAGAAAAAGCCCAGCAGGAACTCATTAGCATAATAGGCCACACCCCTGACAGCACAGCTCATTCACATATTAGGCCACACCCCCATGTTACCAGAAGTGTGGTCATCCAGCCACACCCACCTTTTGCTTCTTATTCTCTTTACCTTGTTTGTTGTCCAAACCCAGGGCTTTTTGCATGTTAGGCCACACACCCCTAATTGTAGCCAATCCGAATGAGTTTCTGCTGTTGGGTGTGGCCTATTATGCTAATGAGTTCCTGCTGGGCGTGGCCAACTTGGGAGCCAGCCAGAACTCCATTCCTGTGCGTTCCTGCCCAAAAATAGCCCTGACTGTGAGATAGGTTAGGCTTTGGCCCTGACCTGAATAGCCTGAGTTAGCTTGATCTCATCCGATCTTGGGAACTAAGTAGGGTCATCCCTGGCTAGTATTTGGATGGTAGACCTCCAAGGAAGTCCAGGGTCATGACATGGAGGCGGGCAATGGCAAAACACCTCTGAATGTCTCTTGCCAGGAAAACCTTATGGGATTACCATAAGTTGGATGGGAAGGAGGAGGAGGAGGAGGAGGTTAGGCTGAGAGAGAGTCACTGTCTCCAGGTCATCCAATGAGCTTCCATGGCAAAGTGACAGCTTCAGCCTAGGTCTTCTTGCCCAACACTCCAACCAGTACACCATGCGATGGCTGGGTGTACGCCCGTTTGTAAAAACAGCGCTAGTTAACTATGCCGTTTCAGAAATTCCATTCAACCAACCATAATTTTGGAATCTAAAAAACGGCGTTACCAAAGTTTTACAAACGGAGTGGTTCGTCAATAATATAAATATATCCAGTTGCTGCCCAAGAAACGTCAACTTTTTCATCCTATTTTATAAGCCAATAAAAAGAGTTAGTAGATAAACTACAAAGCCAGAAGCAAAGTCGCTTTGTCCCAACAGTGAACAAATTATTGTCTCATAAAGCCTCACAAACAGTATTATTTTTGTGCCGCAGCACAAGCATTTATAAAGAGATGGTGCTGCTGGACACTCTCACCGGCTATTCCTGGAAGTCTTTGAAGCAATATTCTGCGGCTGAAACGTTTGGTGACTGAAGGCCCATTTACTTCTGATGGTCTAGGCATAAATCTCTATACATATCTGGACAGACGAGACCCTTGTCTGGCTTATAAAAGCTGCCAGAGGGGAACTAGCTGAAACTTTTGGTGACTGATGGCCAATTTACTTCTGGTGGTCTAGGCATAAATCTCTATACATATTTGGACAGATGAGACCCTTGTCTGCCTGGCTTATAAAAGCTGCCAGAGGGGAACTGGCCAATTGGGTAGGGTTGCTAGGTTGGATCAACCTGGCAGCGGAAGAGGGACTTTCCGGGAGTTGGGGGGGGGGAAGCGTGCAATGTGCATGTGACATAATGACATCATCACATCGGCAATTCTGTGCGACGATGCTCTGGTATTTGGGGCAAAACTCTATGGCGGGGTGTCAAACATGCGGCCTGGGGGCCGGATCAAGCCCTCGGAGGGCTGTAATCCAGCCCGCAAGGCTCTGGTTGTTTCCTGCTTCCTTTTCCAGTTCTGCTCTGCAGTAACTCAGAGCAAGAGGTGTCAGTTATCAAAGACTGTTAAACAGACAAACTATTGCAAGAGTGCTAGTGTTTTAAGCATGTTTTATTTAAAGTTTAAAATTTTTTAAATTGTGATTATGTCCTTTATAAAGTTTATATCTCTGCTACCTGGCATTACATTTTATGACACACATGGCCCGGTCCAACAAGGTCTCATTTATGTCAGATCCAGCCTTCATAACAAATGACTTCGATACCTCTTCAGGGATCTTTTTGTAGAAAAAGTCCAGCAGGAACTCATTAGCATAATAGACCACACCCAACAGCAGAAACTCATTAGCATATTAGGCCACACCCCATGTTATCAGAAGTGTAGTCATCCAGCCACACCCACCTTTTGCTTCTTATTCTGTTTATCCTGTTTGTTGTCAAACCCCAGGGCTTTTTTTGTAGCAGGAACCCCTTTGCATGTTAGGCCACACACCCCTAATGTAGCCAATACTAATGAGTTTCTGCTGCTGGGTGTGGTCTATTATGCTAATGAGTTCCTGCTGGGCGTGGCCAACTCGGGAGCCAGCCGGAACTTCGTTCCTGTGCGTTCCTGCCCAAAAATAGGCCTGCCTCTGCTCTATGGTTACCATAGAATTCACCATATCAGCACAGAAGTTGACATAAAAACAATCAATGTAAAATCAGGGAACAAAGGACAAGGAGATGCAATTCAGCTAAAAGTCAGTGATTCACATGCCAAATGAACTTCAAGAGGGAGGGCATTCTATGGTCAGGGCAGCAACACTGAGAAGGCCCCAAGTCTAATTACTACCTACCTTGTTTCCTTGGGCACCAGGAGTTATGCTTGAGATGAGGACTAACTAGTGAACTGGACTCTATGGGAGGAAGCAGTCTTTCAGGAACCCTGGTCCTAAGTTGTTCAGGGCCTTAAAAGTCACAATCAGCCAGTGAAAAGCTTGCAGCTCAGGTGTACCCTGCCCCCAGCAGCAACCTGGCTGCTGCATTTTGGACCAATTGAAGTTTCCAGACAATCTTCAAAACTTTACTTGTGTAATGAGTAGTGCAGTCATCTAACCCATACAGGAGCAGAACCCTGTGGCCAAATCATGTCTTACAAGAAATGGCCATAGATGGGATATCACATTTTAGTAAAGTCTAGATGTTAAGTATGGGAGAGAACAGACTCTGATATCGGGCATCGTCTGTTGCATGCTTCTCCTCCTCACCTTGCTGTAGGCTAGTAGCCACCGAGGGACCTCCTGCATGAAGCAGTCGAATCCCCTGTTAAAGTCAGTTAAGCGAGGTTAGTAATTGGATGGAAGACCTCTGAGGAATGCCAGGGTCGTGACATGGACGGAGGCAGGCAATGGCAAACCACCTCTGAACGTCTCTTGCCTTGAAAACCCCACAGGGTTGTCGTAAGTCCGCTGAGACTTGATCAGGGCCGGCTCGCGAACTAGGCGAACTAGACATTTGCCTAGAGCGGGCTGGCCCTTAGGGGCACCAAACTGCACCTGCCCCCCCCCCACCAAAAGCTACTTTTATCTCCTGTATACCTTCTATAATTCTATTAACTGTTTGATCCGCTAAGCGAGTTTCTGCACTCCATTTCCCCTGAATAAGGGTTCTT
This sequence comes from Gekko japonicus, assembly GCF_001447785.1. Lineage (NCBI taxonomy): Eukaryota > Metazoa > Chordata > Lepidosauria > Squamata > Gekkonidae > Gekko > Gekko japonicus. Next base: position 86,614 of record NW_015165928.1, read on the forward strand.
ATTTGATCCTTATCAATCACCATTTTCCTATATATTCTGCCTGCTAACCCTCTTTTTGCATTTGTCATTGATCTTAACAACTCCTCTATTGGCTCTCCCATCGCCAAAGTTTTATTTTCAATCATCTTTTTAAGTCTGTTATATAAACCTGTGATCTTCAACCAGTGCTTCCCTCCTATTTCCTCGTGTAGTGTTGGCAATGCTTTAATTGTCTGCCCATATATTATATCTCGTAGCCTAGTGTACCCTTTCTGTTTAAGTAATAACCACCATTTCTCATCCTCTTCCTCTTCATCTAGAGCCTCTAACGGGGCGTACCTCGATATTCCTTTTAACCATTTTGTTTGCCATTTCTTCCAAATCATTAATGCTGTTCTTCTCGGTCCCCTTTCTAGTTTTTCATATTTAAATTTATCTCCTGTAAATACTCCAAATCTTCCCACCCCTTTATTTGCTTCGTTCTCGACTCTAATCCATTTTTGTTCTCCTTCCTCACCTGTTTCCATTAATGCTTTTATCTGGAATGCCTCGTAATAATTCCCCAGTTCCGGGAGTCCCCATCCCATATCTGAAACCTTAGCGTAAATGAAGTGCCTGGAGACCCCCCACAGGGTTGTCGTAAGTCCGCTGAGACTTGATCAGGGCCGGCTCGCGAACTAGGTGAACTAGGCGTTTGCCTAGAGCAGGTCGGCCCTTAGGGGTGCCAAACTGCACCCGCCCCCCCACCAAAAGCTCCCCTACCCAGCACAGCCCATTCCTGTGACCTGCCAGCCTGTGGGAGGCTCCACCGGCAGGGGCCGTGAAAGGCACTGGGCAGCTGGGAGAGGCAGCAGCCAGGCAAAGTGGGTCAGTCGGTGTGGAAATACTCTGGCCACCGGCGGCGGCCCCCAAGTAAGGGGGCAATGCACAGAGGGAGGGGGCGGCACACAGGGGGCGCCAGAAGAGATCCTCGCTTCGGGTGCAAAATAAGCTGGGGCCGGCCCTGGACTTGATAGTCCTTTCCACTACCATGATCTTGCTGGGGTGGGAAGGAAAGCCTCTCAATCAGACTTGCCAACATGGTCAAGATTCATTCATCATAGCTAGGGTTGCCAACCTCCAGGTGGAGCCTGGCAGTATCTCAGAATTACAATTGATCTTCAGATGTCCAGAGATTGGCTCGTCTGGAGAAAATGGCTGCTTTAGAGGCAGAAATCTAGGACATTATATTCCACTGTGGTCCCTCTCCTCCTCAAACTCCACCCTCCCCAGGCTCCTCCCCCCAAAAAAAATCTCCAGGAGTTTTGCAACCCAGAGTTGGTAACCAGGGGTCATTTCCTGCAGGAGCTCACAGGAGCGGAGCTCCGGCAGTAAAGAGCCCAAGGGGCGGGCACATGCAACAAGCTCCACCCCCTGCTACCAGCAGCTCTCATTCAGAGCAAGAAGTATCCAGGTAAGTTGCAGAGCCTCCTCCGCCACCCAGTCCAAAACAGTCCAGTGGCACCTTTAAGACCAAGTTTTATTCAGGTACAAGCTCTCCCTCCTCTGTGAGGACAGATCTGCATGTCCCCCCCCTCCCCAGTAGCTAGCAATCCAAAACAGTCCAGTGGAGCCTGAGCGGTGGGTGTTGCCTTCTGACACAGTTCCAGTGATGTCAGGGGGTGTGTCGTATGCAAATGAGTTATGCTAATGAGTTCTCGCACCTCTTTTTCTACAAAAGGGGAGCGGTGGCGCAGGCGGTTAAACGCCTGCCTGTAACATCCACGAACAGTTGCTACAGCTGTTCTAAACCCACCGCTGCCAGAGTGAGCACCTGGCCCTTGTCCCAGCTCCCGCTAACCCAGCGGTTCGAAAGCGCCAATTAACATCAAAATGCACAAGTAGATAAATGGCTACCTACCTTAGAGGGTAGGGGGCACCCTCCCCCGCCGAGGGGGCTGTTGGAGCATCGGAGACTGGTGAACGGCGAGCAGCGAGCGGTGAAAGATGGTGTCCAGGCACAACATCGGAGGTGGAACAGACGTTGGCGGAAAGGCAGAGCCAGGAAGACGCGGGGAGCGTGAACGGCGCAGGCGCGGCGGAGCCTAGAGGACTGAGCCGAAGCCGCACCGAAGCGTGCCGCGCGACGGAAGGGCCCTGCTGACCCGCCACGGAAAGCCCACCGGAAGGGAAGGAGCCAGAAGCCAAGCCGCCGAGCCGACGAAGCCGACCCGGGAAGAAAAGATCGACCAGTCCCTCTACTGGGTGCCGGTAGGGATTGTCCCCACCCCCTAGTATCTGTGGCCATAGGTTAGGGATAATTGATTAAATGTAGCCGCTCAGAGACCCCTTGGCGGGTTCGAGCGGGGTAGTAAGTTGAAAGAAGTAAATAAAATAAAAAAAATGAGCCCTGTTGGTAACCCTAGCTTGGAGCATTTGGCCCAGATTACAAATACTTTGCTTATGTATCTTTTTGCCTTTTCTTGCCACCTTTCTTCCTTCGCCATCGGTCTGCTGCCCACACGTGGCCTTGGTCATTTTTACTTTCCTGACTACCCCTGACAAGCATATTTGTGATATTTGGCTATTCCAATTCGGGTCACAAATACTTTTATTTGCCTCTTGGACTACCACATGGAAACTGTCATTCCACCCAATAGGTTCTGACTATGTCCAGGCACAAATGAAAGCTGCTGATTGATTAATGCTTCTGACTGTTCAAAACTGAGTAATAAAAACGACTTAACTAATATAGGCAAGGGGCTGTGGCTCAGGGGAAGAGCCTCTGCTTTGCACGCAGAAGGTCCCAGGTTCAATTCCTGACATCTCCAGTTAAAAGGACCAGGCAGCAGGTGATGTGAAAGACCTCTGCCTGAGACTTTGGAGAGCCTCTACCAGTCTGAGTAGCCAGTACTGACTTTAGTGGACCAATGGTCTGATTCAGTATAAGGAAGCTTCATGTGTTTACAAGAGGGTAAGCTTGCTCTTGAGGTGTTAAAATTCCATACATCCCATGGTCCCTCACTGAAACTGCAGCTCCATCTTTGAAAATAACTTCCTATTACAGAGCATTCTCTTCGCATTTCTGGGTATAACTATTTTCATCGTAAATTATATATCAGCCTGCCATTTCTACATCCATATTTTCCATGACCCAAAAAAATGTGTGTTTGGATAATGCCTAGTGAAATGTCATGATGGGATTCTATTTTCAGTTGGCTTAGAGAGTGAAAATAATAGATTTTCCCCTCCCAGCTATTTGGACCAAGGCCATCAATTTAAATGACTTACCTTCTAAGCCTCCGTATTTATGTGAACTTGTCAAAGTGAAAGATATGAAAGATATGAAGTCATTAGCCCAGAATACAAAAAAAGAGAAAAGATTATTGGGGGGGGGGAGCCAAGAAGTCTGACCAGAAACAGATATGAGAAACAACTTATCATCTTCCTAGAGTGCCTCTTCTTAAAAGAAAATGCACACTTCATGAAGCTAACACTGGGCGATTCTGCACTGGCTTTTCTCTCCATTGTTTTACCAAACCCATGTTGGAACAGAAATTCCCCTCTGCATTGCATGCCGCTTTCACTTTCTTTGATCATCGGGTTTTATGGTACCCACTACACTGCAGGCGGCTTTCACTTTCTTTGATCATCGGCTTTTATGGTACCCTCTACTTTGCATGCCGCTTTCACTTTCTTTGATCATCAGATTTTATAGTGGCGGCTACCCTGCATGCCACTTTCACTTTCTTTGATCATTGGGTTTTATGGTACCCTCTACCTTGCATGCCACTTTCACTTTCTTTGATCATCAGGTTTTATGGTACCCTCTGCATAGATTTATGGCTGTTCAGGGGTTACTTCGCAGTCAGTACAACGTTGCCTCTTTGAATGTGGTTTTGGGCTGCACCTTTTCCTCACTGTTGAGAAACTGTGGAGCGAATGTCAGATACAGAATCGCCCCCCTGTTAAAAGGAATTTGCCATTTAAAGAAGCTTTTCTTGACAAATAGTGACAGTTGGCTGACCTTAGAGGAAAAGCTGAAAAACATGGCCAACTGACCTTGGAAGAAAAGCTGAGAAAGATGGACCTTAGCTCATGAGGTTTCATGCACATATTTTCCATTTGTTTGTACGAGCTCCCAACTCTGAGTTTCAAACTGTAAGAATATAATTCATCCCAAACTACTGAGCAGTAAAGATGATGTAATATACCGTAAATCATCCAGTGTCACTCTGAAACAAAAACACTGGGATGTTTGCTAGCCACACAGCAACGTTTATTGATAATTCATGCTTCAAAATATTTGTCCATAATTAATAAAACATTGGTTGTGGGTTGCCACCACTGCCCCTGAAAGTGCCAGGAGATTTTGAGGGCCATATGTAGACAGGGTGCGATGATACTGCTGGATGATGCTCTGGGAAACTCCCCTAATCTCTGTCTTGGGGAAATTCCTAGAACATCACTGTGGAGGCCATTTTATAGCCCTCTTCCCCTCTTCTTCAGTTCCTTGAAGGAGGGGGATTGGGGTCGAAGGCAGGTGCTTACTTACCACAGGCAGGCAAATGACAAGCCTAATTGTGGGCGGAGCTCCCTCATGTTTTCTCATGAGAAATGACATTCTATTGAACAACAGTAAGTTAGGATAGGCACCCTTAGGCATGAATGGTTCTTAAAGGCCCTCCCTACATTGTTTGAAGGGTTTTTCTTTATTTCATACATAAATGATGACTCAGAGAGGATATCTGTACCAGCTCACACTCAAAGGTCACATCACATGTTTACTTGACATTTGGAGCGGTTTGTTTTGTTTCCACATGTCGTGAGACCGAGAGAAGGTGGCTTGCTGAAAACCATCTAGCAAACTTTGCGCATGAGCATCCATCTGCCTTGTTATACAGTCAACAGACATCTTTTAGTAACATAGTCTTAATCTTTCTAGGACAGCATGCTTTGTTAACAGAACCCTTTCGACATCCTGAATCTAGCGTCCAGCGCTACATTTCTTAAAATAACCATTCTTTCAGTAATATGTACATTTGCTCTAGCAAGACAAAGCATAACTAGCTCTTCTGCTAAATGGGATAACCATGTTGGTGTACAGGGACCCAACATCCCTCATGAAGAAGCTAGACTCACTCTCCTGCACACATTGGAAAGTGGAGCAATTACTTTGAGCTGGATCCTGTCAGCTTTTCTGCTGGCAAAAGTGGGAAGATGTTTCCATTTGACCAACAAAAAGGCTATGTCAGGGATCATATGTCCGGGATCCACATGGGCAAAGCAGGGGCTGAAGTAAGGAGAATTAGGGTATGTCCCATGGAGGATTCAGTCTTCCAGTCCTGAAACAGTACAGTAAAATCCTTACCACCTATACGTTAAAAGTAATTTTAAAAAAAATTGTCTGCACATGGCCTACAAGGTCAAGTGTTAGGTTGCCAACCTCCAGGTAAGGCCTGGGAATCTCCCAGAATTCCAGTTGATCTCCAGACTGTAGACATCAGTTCCCTTGAACAAAACAGCTGTTTGGGAGTGTGGACTCAGTTCCTTTGAAGAAAACAGCTGTTTTGGAGTGTGGACTCCACAGCACTCCACCCCACTGAAGACCTTCCTGTCTTCAAACTCTTCCCACCCTGGGCTCCACCCCCAAGTCTCCAGAAATTTCCCAACCCATAGTTGGCAACCCTAGTTGCCAAGGTCAAGTCTCAGGGAGCTTCATGGAAATAGAAAAAGATCCAAGGCATCCAAACCTCAAGCCATTGGCAAATGTTGCGTAGGGATGCAGAGCATGCAGACAGATACTTGCGCACACTTAAATACTTTGCATTGGAAAAGGGAGTGAAACCCAGCCCTTGGACTCTACTGATCAGGAGCCAGAGTCTAGGAAGGGCTCACCTTCTAGCTTCTTCTGTTCCAGCATGTCTGTGAGCAATGCCTGAGCAATGGGGAGGGGGATACGCCTTCATCCTGGTTCCCTCTCTCCCTGGCCTTTGCCTGCCCTCTAACTTTGAGGGCAAGACCTGGCCTCCTTCCTCCTTGGCTGTCTTCAGGCAGGCCTTATACATGGGTCCCAGACCCCGAGCGGTCTGTGACCCACGTATTTTTGAGACCACCTCCCTCTGGTATTTAATTAATTATTAATTAATTATTTAATTGGGTTTGTATCCCACCCTCCCTGCCAACGCAGGCTCTAGCTACCTGCTCTCAAGCGTCACCAATTGGAATTCCAGCTCCCTGGAGTGATCTATTTATTTATCAGAAATGTTTATTAACTGCCTTTCTCCCTTCCACAACTCAAAGTAATTTACAATATAGATACAACATTATAAAAACAATAAAAATAACTATTATAAAACCCGTACAAAGTCACAGTTTAAAAACTCCAAAAGGACTCCCAGTAATAAAAGCTAAATCCATCAAAATGCAGTCCTAAATAAAACTGTCTTCAACTGCCTCTTAAAGATTGAAAGTGTGGGGGCCAGGCACACCTCCATGTGGAGGTTGTTCCATAATCGTGGGGCTGACACCAAAAAGACACTCTCTTGTATACCCACCAAGCAAGCATATTTAATTGGTGGGACAGTCAGGAGGGCCTCTCCCTGCAATCTTGATTCCCAGGCAAGACCGTACGGCAGAAGACAGTCCTTCAGATACCCTAATCTCAAGCCATGTAGGGCTCCAAATGAAATGTTCAAGATCTCTAGACTTTCAGAAAGGTGGTGAAAATAGAGTATACTTTTTGCTAAAAAATATGCAGTTGTCAGATGAATAATGCTTTGAGACATTATGCCTCATGTTGTATTGTAATCTCTTTTCTGTGCCATTAATCTCTTTGATGTAATGAAAGTGTGTTGCTGATTGTATTTTACTGTGTTCAAGGGGTTACAATAATGTTTTCTGTTCACTTGTAGGAGTGTGTGCTCAGTATATATTGAGCCAAATAAATATCCAAAAATACCTTATTGGTATTTTTTTGATATTTATTCAGCCAAATACAGATTAGACAATCTGATTCAGCTCCTGAAATAGCTATGTCCGAATAAAAGCCAACACCCCCTATTCATTTGTACGACTTTGTAAGGAAAAGCAGGATAGAATGGTGTTCAGTAAACAAACACACTGAAGATCCTTCAGACAAAAACACTGATTTAATGATTTATCAGTAACAGGCTGAGACTTGAAAGCAGAAACCTTATTAAGAAGCACTGGATTTATGCCACTTCAGGGATATGCTTCCATTTTTAAGCACAGGATGGAATGTACACTCACTTTCCTCAATATATGCTCTGGTAAAAAATTTTTTACCATGTATGTGCCCATTTTTGTGGCACATCAGATAAAAGAAAATGATGCATTGCAGCAGGCTGCACAATCATCGACGTTTTATGTCGTTGCTGTCATAAGCAATTACAACTGAATCTCTGATAAGGGTGCAAGTAACATTCCATTAATTTAAACCATATCAGATGAAAGCAACATCTTTCACTCAGCGCCTTCTGCACAGCTGGCTCCAACTTTGAACAGGCCCTTCTTCGCTCCTAAAGTCTCAGTTCATTTTCTCTCTCTTTTCTTCTGTAGAAGATAGATTAAATTAACACTTCAATAATAGCTGATAGAGTATCTCCGCAAATTAACCATAAAAAGAATAGACTAAATTAACACTTCAATAATAGCTATTTAAAATTTCAGTGGAGCAAGGGAGAGTATCTCCGCAAATTAACCATAAAAAGTAATTTTTAGAAAACTAAAATCCAAATATGTTATTTAAATTCATTTGAAAGAAAAAGAAATGTACCCAAGAGACCCAGGCACCAATCAAAATAGTACTCTGAATCAGCCAATAGGAACTGTGTACCAGAGAAATTAAGATCTGACAGGGAGGGGCTGGAAAGTTAAGATTGGCCCCGGGTCACACGGGCCGGATATCGCGGGGGGGAGGCGTGGCTGTTTGCGCTGGAGTGAACTACCGCATGGCCGCCGGATCAAACGTCCCACCAATGTCCCGTGGTTCCCATGGTTCAGGGGGAGGTGCTGATCATACGTCAATCCTGCGGCACGGCAAAGAAGCGGCACCGCGGGGGTTGTGTGTTTTTTTAACTGAAGTGTGCGCATGCGCCATTGGGTGCTTGTGTGCATCCCATGGAGACTTGAGGGGGAAAACCCTTTTCGCGATGGGACATGGGCGGGCACCGGATGCCACGAGCTACCACCAGAAACGTGATCAGACGCCCGCCCTTGCCCCACGGTTTCTGGAAACTAGTACCTTGGAGGTACTAGTTTTTTACGGTGCATCTTCGGCGGGAAGCCTCAGGTTAGCCACGGGAGCTCTACGCTTCCCAGATGTTGCAGTTTGATCGCGCCTGGAAAATCCACCTATCTTCCGTCTCTGTAGCGTGGCTAATGCTCCGTGTGACCGCAGCCATTAAGAAGTTTTAACGGTTGAGGGAGATGGGTTTGTCTAAGAGGAGTGTGAATTAAAGATATGAAGGGACAAGCAGATCTTTGGGTAAGTTTCCTTATTTGGGGAATGGAGTGTACAAAAGTGTTACAGTGGGTCAGCACTGCTTTCATACACACTAAATAAGACACTTTCGATCCACTTTCAATCCATTTGCAACTGGGTTTTACTGAAACCTTTCCTGCACATCGGTATTGTTGCTGTTTCCCTGCAACTTGAATCCCCACCTGATGCTCCAACTTTGTGGCACCCCTTTTGCAAAAGAATATTTATTTCAGGGCATTTTTAAAAAATTCAGATCCAATGCCCCATCTGTTCTGCACTTCCTTTAAAAAGGGGTCACGCAGCCATTTCATCATGTAGTTTGTCAGTGACAGGACCTCTCTTTTTTTGCACATGTGCAGTAACGTTATAACATTATAACTGTAAAAAAAAAAAAGGCTGGATGTAGAATGGAGGAAGGCTCATTGTTGATTGGCCATTTGGATTCCCGCCACACCCAGGAGTGACTGCTACTGGAAGAAGTTTGAATTCTAGCCAACGCATTGGAAAGGTTTTGTGACATTGCGATTCTCTGGTCTGCATGCTGTGACCACACATGCCTGAGAATCGTGGGGAAATGCATGGTTGCTGCCATTTCAAAGGTCCCCCACTCCTTCTTAGTCACCAACTAACAAAATGCCCAGTGAAGATTCCCACAAAATCCTAAGGAAAATAGTATTTTGTTCACGATTATCGAACAGTGTCGTTGCTGTAAGTTTTGTGTTTGATTTTTATATGCTACTGCCTCCTTTAAAAAATATCCAGGCAACACTCTTGGAAAACGGAGGGGAAAACCAGATTCTAGTACTCAAGTGATTTTGGTTCTGAAGATGCTGCAGTTTGCATTTGGTGTCTTTTCAAGAAATAAAGGACGATGTTTTGCCACATTTATTGCCATTCCTCCTGCAATATTTTTCACTCAGCTACTTTTTGTAGATAGATTAAAGGTTTGGTCCAAGCCATGGTCTCCAGCATCAGGCATAATCTAGCCTTTACAGATGGTATATAAAGGAACTGGCTAAGTGTTGACTCAATTTGGTCTGAAGGCTGCCTCCAAATTGGTCAGCCGAGCTTAGGGCCAGCACAGCTGTCTCGCTGTCCAAACTTGGGGACAGCCAGTGGCTACATCTCAGCTTTTGAGGGGCTTTTGCAAACCACTTACAGAGCTATGATGCACTTTAACAAAAGCTAACTTGCAGAGGTTGTGCAATAGACTTAGTGATTCTATGAAACGTTCTCCCCCCTGAAATGCCCACATTTTGATATGAAAAATGAAACACATGAAAATTCGGCTCAGTTCTGATCCTAACTGTGCCAGACTCCACAGAAAGCTGCGAAGCACTGTTAGCTTGACAGGGATTTGCTGTTTTATTAAAATCATGGGTTCTTTTATTCTCTGTGATTCGAGTTGGGAATGGAGAAAAAATTAATCTATTTGAAATGACAGGAAGATTTGCATTGGTGATGAATGGACTGAAACATAAATTCCGATTTAAACTAACTTTAATCCCCTTTGGCTGTAGGAAAAAAAAATCCGAAGCTCAAAAATCACACTTTATTTCTCCACTGAACTCAGTCCAATAAAAGGGATTTCTGTCGTGTCTCGTTTGCAACAGTGGAAGCAGTGGAAGCGTTGCTGAGTGTAGTTTTATTTATACCGCTTTCTGCAATCAACATATTTTATTTGATTATTTGGATTTGTGTCGCCAAGGCTCTGGGTAATTTAGATAAATATAATATAATCAAATATATTATATTTGTGTGTGCGTGTGTAGGTGGAGAGAGAGAGAGACAGAGAGAGAGACAGAGAGACTTTCTGCACTCTCCTTTTAATCCATGTTCACCGCAGTGTCCATCCCTAGTTAAGTCCTGCATATTTTCCAGAATATTAAACGGTTAAACCTAGAAATGTTTTATGCTAGGGTATACAGCGGCAAGCTGATCAACGAAGCTTGAAGAAAATATTAAAAAGCAAGCTGGAACCCATCCCTCAAACTACACAGACTAGATGTGCTAATACAGTCAAATAAGAAGACAGGAGCAAGTTAAATTAAGCCCGATGTGTTAATTTGCACAGTTGTAAGAGAGAGCTACCCCCATCACATCTGACAGCGTAGACATTCTGTGAAACTTAATATGAACTGTCTCCAATTTCACATCAAGCTCAGCTATTGAAAAACAGCAAAAAGGTTTAAATATCTGAAATAAAAATAACAATGTCCAGAAGAAATTCAGAGGTCATGAGTTAAGATTCCCTTTGACAAAATAAAGTTAAAAACAGAAAAGTCAACTTCTTCTGAACAATGTGTTTGTCAGTTAGTTGTAGATTTTCCGGGCTGCATGGCCGTGGTCTTGGCATTGGAGTACCTGATGTTTCACCAGCAGCTGTGACTGGCATCCTCAGAGGTATAACACCGAAAGATGGAGTACTCTCTGGGTGCATTCAGACGGGGCATTTGCAACGGTATAGGTGCCAGTTGCAATCGGTGTACTTACCGTGTAGATTTGCCAACCTCCAAGTGGCACCTGGAGATTTCCCTATATTACAATTGATTTCTAGGTGGCCGAGATCTGTTCCCCTGGAGAAAACGGCTGCTTTGGAGGCGGACCTTATGGTATGTAGTGTGTAGTGGGTTAGCCACATGGACGAAGGACAAAGACTGGCATACTGCAAAGCACGCTTTATTGGTACACAACACGAACTGCCACTAACGGCCAGCAGGCAAACTATATACACTCTTGGGGACACAGCCCTGGGCCGCGTTGGTGGGTTTGAATCTCCCGCCACGGTGCCCATTGGTTCCCCAGTGGAGGGACTAGGAGCCTAGTCCCTACTGTTATCCCAGAGGGCCGAGATCTGTTCCCCTGGAGAAAACGGCTGCTTTGGAGGCGGACCCTATGGTATGGTACACTGCTTAGATCTCTTCCCTTCCCAAACTCTGCCCTCCCCAGGCTCCGTCCCACCCAAAAAATTTCCCATCCCTAGCATAACGCCATAGGTCCCATCCTCCAAAGCAGTCATTTCCCCAGGGGAAGTGATCTCTGCTGTTCAGAGATCAGTTGATTCTGGGGAATCTCCAGGCCTCGCGTGAAGGTTGGCATCTCTACTCTTGATAGCAAAAAGAAACACATTTGCCATTGAAACAGGGATGTGAACTGTATCCTCAAATACTTAAGGCAGTCATACTCACGTACACACTCGGAAACTAGTAATAGTTTACCTCAGAATGCCTTATCAGTTACCACTACCTTATGATGGTTGCCTAAGCGCTAGGTGCTTGGGACCAGCTGGCTTAATTCCACCAGCCTCAGCTGAGGAGGAAAAAATCACAGAAGCAGAGAAGAGAAAGGTACCTTTCTATTGGGTGTTTTAAATAAGAAGCGGGAGACTGACCAGTTATGAAGGTGCACAGAGAGTTTATATAGTTATAAAGGTGAATATATACAGAGATATTTACAGGCTATTGAACAGCATGTCGTGCCTTAGTCTATGAGAACTGAGTCCCCACCAGTTTACTAAGCTGATAGCTATTAACCCCAGCCAATCTCTAACAAGGTGATGTAATCACTAGCTCTATCAAGCCCTGAAAGAGCAACACCTGCTAGAAAACACCTGGCTGTAATTACATGATTACTAGCATGACAGCTAGGTCTGACAAACAGCTCAAACTGATCTATAGTAACTGCTTGCTACCTCTATCACTCCGACATATATCTCAATACTTTCAACATTATTCAAGCGGACAAGAGAAAGGCAGGGATGCCAGCCTCCAGGTAGGACCAGAAAAAGTTCAGCATGTTAGCTGCAGGAAGACGCAAATCACAAGCACCTACAAGTCAGACCAGTCCACTTAATCATCACGTTAACCCTTGGGGGAAGAAGGGTGCTTTGCCTCACGAGGCATTGCTGTTAAACTGGTTGCCTGTCCTCCCCAGGCTCCATCCCCAAATCTCCGGGAGTTTCCCAACATGGATCTGGGAACATGGTTGCCCCCTATCCTTCACTGGTGGCCAGGGGGGCCTGGCAATTCTAGAGAAAGGTGATGATTACCTAATAGCAGAGGAGAAAACTGCAGTGCAGAATGCACCAAGCCGCCCCAAATGGGATATTGGATTGCAACAGTCCTGTCGCCTCCTCACATACTTAATGCAGCCTTTAGGGATTTGTGCAGCAGCCAGGAACTTGTTATCTATGAGAATACAGATTTAACAAAATACACTATACAGTTACAAGTGGGGGAGATTTGCATGGGAGAGGCAACCCCAGTCTCCCCTACGCTGCTAGCTCCTGACTAGGGTTGCCAACTCTGGGTTGGGAAATACCTGGATATTTGGGGGGGGTGGAGCCTGAGGAAGATGGGGTTTGGGGAGGGGAGGCACTACACTGGGGTATAAGGCCATAGAGTCCGCCTTCCAAAGCAGCCATTTTCTCCAGGTGAATACTCCTTCTGGGCAAGAGCATAGCTGTGGCTCTTGATGGGGTGGGGTATCCTTAAATACTAGATATTCTGGGGAAAGCTGGAAGGTGGTGGTTAAGATCGCCCAAGCCAAAGGGCCGTCAGTCCTTTCCTACTGCCTTAAGGCGCTTGGGGATCTTAGCTTTGAGAAACAATGACTGAGGGATGACATAGTAAGAGGTTTACAAGGCTAGGCATGGGATAGAGCCGGTAGAGAAATAAGTACTTTTCACCCTTTCTCACAAGACAAGGACTTGAGGACTTCCCAGGCAAAAAACCCTTGTGTCTTAAAGAGCTAGGATCAAAAAGTACTTGATACTAAGGGAAAACTCTAAATGAGTCCACAAATCCTTTGTATAAAAAAACTTCAGGAGAACAAAGGTTCTACGTCTTGCAGGAGTAGCAGCTATACACAGCTGGCTACACTGTCGCGTTCGCGTTTCGCTTCTTCAGATAGCTGGTACTCTTTAGCTGTGAAACTGAAAATATACTTCTGTGTCACATCCACTATATTATAACATATTTACTACATCCCCAGTTGTCAGCACATACATACTCACTGGAATAAAGTTTCAACAATTCTCCTTCAACTAGTTTTCCAATCGCTCCACTGACATGTTCTCTTTTTGCCGATTAGGCTTCTACAGTAGTGGTGGTGGTAAACACTCAACATTCACCATTAAGTATGTACTGACAACCAATGCTCCCTCTAAGCTGTGGAGTCTTGTGAGCAAAAATTCTACTCTGCGAGCTACTGGCATTAAAGTTGTGAGTGAGTAATTTGGCTACTGAATAAATTAGTTTGCTCTGGAGCCATCTTTCCTGAGCTAAGACAAAAATATGTGAGCCAGAGGCTAAAAAACTGTGAGCTAGCTCACACTAACTCATCTTAGAGGGAACACTGCTGACAACCTGGAGTCACAAGACACATTTTCAACTCCAAGCGCCTACAGAAGAGCCCACCTACCCTGTGGCTGCTAGTGGTCTGAGGCTGAAAACACATCCCATATTATTTCAGCCCCAAGTCACCTATGAATGCCCCACTGGACAGAGATCTGGAACTGAAAACACTAAGCGCACTTTAAGCCTCAAGCTGCCACCAATCCCCTGCCAGATGAGGGATGCACTGAGATTTTGGAAATTGGTAGGAGCTGCTTGCCCTTTTGAATTTTCCTGATTTGTAAAAGAATTGGTCTGCTATTGAAACTGAAACTGGTTCTAGTCTCGAAAAAGCCTTTGGCGAAATGTGATTTCCGTTAACTGGCTTACATGTTGGGATCATGGGAACCAGGGGTCATTTCCTGCAGGAGCGCACAGGAGCAAAGCTCCGGCAGTAAAGAGCCCAGGGGGCGGGCACATGCAACGAGCCCCACCCCCTGCTCCTAGCAGCCCTCAGTCAGACCAAGAAGCAGCCAGGTAAGTTGCAGAGGACCCCCGGTCCAAAACAGTCCAGTGGCACCTTTAAGACCAAGTTTTATTCAGGTACAAGCTCTCCCTCCTCTGCGAGGACAGATCTGCACTCCCCCCCCCTATAGCTAGCAATCCAAAACAGTCCAGTGGAGCCTGAGCGGTGGGTGTTGCCTTCTGACACACTTCTGGTGATGTCAGGGGGTGTGGCCTATGCGAATAAGTTATGCTAATGAGTTATTCTAATGAGCTCCTACACCTCTTTTTTTACGAAATTACCCCTGACGGGAACCGTTTATCACAGGAATTGTTACGGGATTACGGGAACCGTGTATCACAGGGATTGCCACAGTAACTTTGTCTTTCCATCCAATTTGGAGAAAGAAAGATTTATTATGTCAAATTTACTGTTGGGAGACTTTGGAGTAATATTTACTTAGACGTTGGCGTTACCTTTGATATATTTTGTTTCCTCACCTACAGATTGGCCAACCTATTGTTACGGGATTACGGGAACCGTGTATCACGGGGATTGCCACAGTAACTTCGTCTTTCCATCCAACTTGGAGAAAGAAAGATTTATCATCTCAAATTTACTGTTGGGAGATTTTGGAGTAATATTTACTTAGACTTTGGCGTTACCTTTGATATATTTTGTTTCCTCACCTACAGATTGGCCAACCTAGCAACGTATGAGAGCTGGAATGATGGTAAGGCATCACAGAGCTGTCCGGTGTATAAATTGATGAGTTAACAGAAAACATTTAAAATGAAAGTGTCATTACTTTCATTGGGCTCTTCCACCTCATCAGATGTCTGGGAATTACATTATTTTCCTTCCCGATGCTTTCACTTGAAAGCTTATCTAATTATTTCCTGACAAGGCTATTCTCTTTTGCCTTCACATCATATTTGTCTCCACATTGATAGTAGTAGTACATAATCCACTGTGGTATGACTTAGTATCTAGTGGATAGTCTTGTATTATTGTCGTCAAAGAAAATTAATATCTAAGTATTTTGGATCAATGACCCATAAACCTCGGCCTTTTTTGTAGGCTTCCTTTTTCTACACAATGTCAAGAGTAAAACTCTTACAACACTGTCAAGTGGAATCTTTTTTTTTTTTTATACACCATCTATATATCTAATTCTGAACTTGGTCAGAGTGTGGTTTTTTAAAAAATCTGCACAATGGGGGCCAGGAACAGAAACAGGAGATATTTCTAAAATCTGAGAACCTTGGGTTTACTAAAAAAAGAAAAATCCAAAAATGGAAAAGAGAGACAAGAACATAAGAACCCTCCTGGATCAGACCAATGGTCCATCTAGTCCAGCATCCTGTCTCACACAGTGGCCAACCAGTTCCTCTGGAGGGCCAACAGTAGGGCAGAGAGGCCGAGGCCTTCCATGATAAGAACCTAAGAAGATTCCTGCTAAACTTACAACACTGTCAAGTGGAATCTTTTTTTTTTTTTACACCATCTATATATCTAATTCTGAACTTGGTCAGAGTGTGGTTTTTTTAAAAATCTGCACAATGCAATGGGGGCCAGGAACAGAAACAGGAGATATTTCTAAAATCTGAGAATGTTGGGTTTACTAAAAAAAGAAAAATCCAAAAATGGAAAAGAGACAAGAACATAAGAACCCTCCTGGATCAGGCCAGTGGTCCATCTAGTCCAGCATCCTGTCTCACACAGTGGCCCACCAGTTCCTCTGGAGGGCCAACAACAGGGCATAGAGGTCGAGGCCTTCCCCTGATAAGAACATAAGAAGAGCCCCGCTAGATCAGACCAATAGTCCATCTAGTCCAGCCTCACACAGTGGCCAACCAGTTCCTCTGGACGGCCAACAACAGGGCATTGAGGCTGAGGCCTTCCCCTGATGTTGCCTCCTGGCTCTGGTATTAGTAGCTCTGCATGTGGAGGTTCCCCTCAGTCACCATGGCTAGTAGCCACTGATTGACTTATCCTCCATGAATCTGTCTAATCCCCCTTTAAAGCTTTTCATTTCTGTGGCCATCACGACATCCCCCGGCAGCGAATTTCACTTTTTAATCACTCTCTGTGTCAAGTAGTATTTCCTTCTGTCCATCCTGATTTAAGACCTTTTCCCTGCACCATTCCCCTGGCACCCATGAGCTACTACTTGGCCCTTTGTCAAACAGCAGCTCCCTTAGGCATTTCAGGTCAGGAAAAGAGTGTTGGGGAAAAGGCTTAGGTCCCGGCCACCCACACTCCACAGTCCTGGTCTGCCTGGGAACTACCTGACTTGGATGGCCTAGGCTAGCTCGATCTCATCAGATCGTGGAAGCTATACAGGGACAGCCCTGGTTAGTACTTGGACGAGAGACCACCAAGGAAGTCCAGGATTGCTACACGGACCATGGCAAACCACTGCTGAGTGTCTCTCTGCCAGTTTGGTGTAGTGGTTAAGTGTGCGGACTCTAACCTGGGAGAACCGGGTTTGATTCCCCACTCCTCCACTTGCACCTGCTGATGTGACCTTGGGTTGGTCACAAGCTCTGGCACAGCTGTCCTTGAAAAAGAGCAGTTTCTGTCAGAGTTCTCTCAGCCCCACCCACCTCACAGGGTGTCTGTTGTGGGGAGGGGAAGGGAAAGGAGTTTGTAAGCTGCTCTGAGACTCCAAGTGAAGGGCGGGGTATAAATCCAATCTCTTCTTCTTCTTCTTCTTCTTCTTCTTCTTCTTCTTCTTCTTCTTCTTCTTCTTCTTCTTCTTCTTCTTCTCTTAAAAACTCTATGAGTGGTTGACCATGAACCAGTTGTGACTTGATGGTATTTTACACCTCCACCATGCCTGGGAATTAAGTTCTGAGTGTACCACTCCCAGACTACCTGTACTGACGGTTCTTGTGGGCAGAGCACCAGATCAGACTTAAGACCCCTTAGTCCACAGGCTACAAGAAGTCTCTCTCACTGTCTAATTTTGGAGACGGCGTGCGACTTCTTCTGGAGGCGTCCATTGCAGCACTGAAACGAAGATGTGGTAACAAAATGTATCTTCCTTAAAAGATAATTAGCAGTCAGCAGTTTTGTTGCCAGGTTGCCTATTTAAAAGCTTGCATTGCAAAGTGCATCCACTAATGGCATGTACTGGCTACCTCAGGGAGTCATGACCTGCCATTCTGTTCTCAGAACCGATTCAAGAACAGTGCAAATCACAGATAAATGGCCATTCTCTGATGTTCCAAGGGAGTGCATTTGGGGGTTGTTTTTGTTTTTTGTTTTTTTGCTTCTACCTTCACACAAATGTGTGCTTTTCTGTAAAGTGGATTTGGCAGCTGTTAGTAAGGGGAAATAAAGATGTAAGAAAGAAAGTTTGATTCTTAGACATTTCTAAGTGGGACAAACTTTTTTTATTATTTATTCAAGGGCATTTATATCCCAGCTTTCCAGTGACAATGGCAACTCCAGACAGGACTTCCATGTGCCTGCTGAGGGTGGGAGATCTCATGCCCTCCCGTTATGCCTTGCTCGCCCAGCAGCTGGTAGAAGAAAGAATTAAACAAAAAAGGTCAGAAAGAGTTAATTACTCTCAGGGTCTGTGTTAATTACTCTCAGCAATCCACAATTAAGGATACATCTGCCCATCAATCTCCAATTTTGACATGTTTATTTACTTCACTATGTTCTCACCTGGAATTAAACCCAAACAAATGGTAACCATATAAACTAAGCTTGTTATTCCTGTTGGGTCCTTGAATCTGCTAAAACACCTTCATGATGCTGTATGCTAATTTGCTGCTTACCCCTTAGCTATATGTATGGACTGGTAACTTCCATTTCAATGTATCTGAAGAAGTGTGCATGCACATGGAATCCAATACCTTGAATAAAACTCTTTTGGTCAAGGGTGTAGACTTTCCAATTTCCCGGGGGGGGCTGGGGCTGGGCCAGAGGCATTGCTTTGCTAGGAGCAAGGGTGGCTCCCGGGGGAGGCTGAGCAGCTTCCTGAAAATTTCGGCGGGGGCTGAAGCCCCGCCGCCCCCACGAAGATTACGCCTATGCTTAAAGGTGCCACTGGGTTCAAACTTTGTTCTGCTGCTTCATACCAACACAGCTACCCACCTGAATCGATGGTCAGCAACAGTGAGACATCCCTTCCAGGAAAACCCAGAAATGATGTCACTCTTCTCTACAAATCACTGGAAACTCTATGGTAAAACCATTGAAGTTTTGGCAGTTCCTAAAGAGGACTGCTATCACTAACCGTAAGTGATTTCAGGCCTCTCTACGAATCATCAAAAATTCTATGGTTTTTTTTTTACCATAGGGTTTCTTACAATTCCTAGAGAGGCATGACATCACTCTTGGTTTTTCCCAGAAGTGACATCACACCATTGCTGGTAGCCAACATCACCCTTCTCCCTGTCCCACCCAATCTTCCACTGGTTGCCAGGTTGAGCCTGATAACCTCAACCCCCAAGGCGACAGCCTCATATCAGCAATATGAATTAATAAAACAACAGAACATTTAAACCAATAAACAAAGCAACACTAATGGCCTAAAATGGGCAGAGAGTCAATATAAAATTCATAAAACAACACATATTTCATTTTTTGAAAACTAGCTTCTCAACAGACAATTAAATAGGCTACGGGAACTTAAAAGCGCAACAATGGCACACTCTAAAAATATCAAATGGTCAAACGATAAAACCACCAATGGCCTTCCAAGATAAAAACAAAAGTAACCAATATCAAGAAGGTCAAAAGTGAGGGGGAAAGGCAAACCTTCGAGGGGGAGGGAGTTCTACAAACTGAGCCCACCAATGAAACCTCCCGTCTCCACACGCTAATCAGCCTTCCCTCCTTTGCTGCGGGCGTGTAGACCAAGGCCCCAGATCTGAATACATGGATCGGATCACATGGCTGGAGTCAGTCTTCCAGGTCCTCATGTCCCATTTAGGTCAACCCTAACACTTTGAATTGGGTCCAGTAACAAACAGGCAGCTGATTCAGATAACATACCACGGGGGTAATATGGCTATCGCAGCAGGTTTCTGTGAGTCGAATAATTTTGTTCCTTCCTGTTCTCCTGTTGGTCATATCAGGCTGAACATCCCCTTGGGTGGGGTGTCCAGACCATAGCTACTGTTTGCATCTCTAAGACCATTTCCACAGTAGTGAAATTCCCCACATGCACGCTGTATGAAAATTCCGACAGTAGATTTTTCCTCACCAGGCACAAACCTGAAGTTTTCTCCTTCCTTCCCAGCATTTTTGGGACTTGCTAAAACTGGAGCTGTTTGAATTGGGTCCAGTAACAAACAGGCAGCTGAGTCAGATAACATACCACTGGGGTAATATGGTTATCGCAGCAGGTTTCTGTGAGTCGTATAATTGTGTTCCTTACAGTTCTCCTGTTGGTCATATCACTCTGAACATCCCCTTGGGTGGGGTGTCCAGACCATAGCTACTGTTTGCATCTCTAAGACCATTTCCACAGTAGTGACATTCCCCACATGCACGCTGTATGAAAATTCCGACAGTAGATTTTTCCTCACCAGGCACAAACCTGAAGTTTTCTCCTTCCTTCCCAGCATTTTTGGGACTTGCTAAAACTGGAGCTGTGGTGGCTCAAGTGGTTAAGACGCTGAACTGCAGGCTGTGGAAGGTCAGTAGTTCAGCAGTTCAAGACCCGGGTGCCGCAAGACGGGGTGAGCTCCTGTCTCTAGTTCCAGCTCCTGCCAACCTAGCAGTTCGAAAGCAAGAAATTGAAAGTAATGGAACAGACCTTACAAATGATGGAGATTGAAAAGGAGGGGTCGGCATCTCTGAACTAAGCAAGGACAGCTTGGAGCGTGTGCGTATCACTGCCTCCCAGCTTAAAAACCGTTCCAAGAAAGGGAGATGTGGTGGGATACACATATGTGCCCTGGTCTGGATGGCCCAGGCTAGCCTGATCTCGTCAGATCTTAGAAGCTAAGCAGGGTCGGCCCTAGTTAGTATTTGGAGTGGAGACTACCAAGGAAGCCCAGGGTTGCTACACAGGGGCAGGCCATGGCAAACTACCTCTGTTCATCTCTTGCCTTGGAAAATGATAGGGGGTCACCATAAGTTGGCTTGCGACTTGATGGCACTTTCCACCACCACATCATGTGACCTCATCAGGTTGCACATGCAGCTACTATGCACACACCCATGATGGAATCTGCTGTGCATAGCACATAGAGGTAGATTCGGTTTGTCACATTCCATGCCTGTAGAACAAGGCAAATATCAGGAAACCAGTAAATATTATTTTCCATGTGCTGCCAATGTGGGGGCTGGGACTGATAGATAGGCGAGATTTTGTCATCTTAAACCTCATTCACTGGGTAGAGAGCAATCCTCTCTATTCTACCATTGCCTTCTATGCACCGTCGTACTATCACCACGATTGTCTGGATCCCACTGGGGGGTGAGACGGCCCTGGCATGAAGTGGATGATAGATTTCAGGAAGCTACCGTTGGGTTTAAGATCTACCCATATTTGTTTAAATTTGTATTGTAAATTTGTTATTGTATTTTACTGTATTTTACTGTTTTATACTTGCGTTCTTATTGTTATAATCTTGGCACATTGTGCCCTTGTCAGCCACCCTGAGCCTTCGGGGTAGGGCGGGATATAAATCCAAGGATAAATAAATAAATAAATAAATCCTAAACAGAGTTAAACCCTTGGCTCCAATAGATTGAGAAGGGTGCAACTCAGCTTGGTCAGCCTTTTAGCTCCCACGCGATATTGTTTCGCCGTAATCATGGTAAGTGGTTGGGAAATTGTGGCTTGCCAAAACTGAGAATGTGGCTAATGGGGAAAAATCAGAAACTGTCTTGAGGAACAGAAGGCTTATCAAAGTGCTCTGTTGGCTTTGATACAAACGTCTGATCCACTGTGAAATGAAATAAAATCAGAGAGGTTTGTGTTGCAAATGGGGAAATGTCATGACATCGATCATAAAAGCCAGGCTGATCTGTAAACAACACAACCCCCAGAGTATCGACCGTGTTTACCCAGAGGAAAGCACTGGTATAATTAATTCACAGAAACCGGGTAGTAAAAGCATAATAATTCTGCTAGATTGCATAATGACAATTTGGGGAAATAACTCATGAATAAATCACAGTGTTTGTTTGGCAGCCAAGGCTTAGGGAATACACACAACTGCAGTTCACGGAATCTTGTCAAGAATGCAAATGTGCTGGGGGGCCACACCGGAATCCATGAATCATGTCCTCTTCCTGTCACATCCATCTTGGGGAGATACGACAGATGAGGCCTGATACAGAGTGAGGGTTGTGAACAGACAAACCACATACACATACACACATACACAGACCTTTATTGGCATCTGTCAGGTTACAGGAAGAAACAGAAAAAGATAGAGAGGTAACAAGGAGAAACAAATCAATCATATGCAACAAGTCCTTTTATGGATCAAAAACTGACTAATTAATAGAAAACAGAGAGTGAGTATAAATGGGCAATTTTCTCAGTGGAGGGTGGTAAGCAGTGGGGTACCGCAGGGATCAGTACTTGGTCCACTGCTTTTTAACTTGTTCATTAATGATTTGGAGTTGGGAGTAAGCAGTGAAGTGGCTAAATTTACGGATGATACGAAGTTGTTCAGGGTGGTGAAAACCAGTGAGGATTGTGAGGCACTCCAAAGGGATCTGTCAAAGATGGGCGAGTGGGCGGTGAGACCTCATTTGGAATACTGTGTGCAGTTCTGGTCACCACACCTTAAAAAGGATATTATAGCTTTGGAAAAAGTGCAGAAAAGGGCAACTCGAATGATAAAAGGGTTGGAACACTTTCCCTATGAGGAAAGGTTAAAGCACTTAGGGCTCTTTAGCTTGGAGAAACGACGACTGAGGGGTGACATGATTGAGGTTTATAAGATTATGCATGGGATAGAGCAGGTAGAGAAAGAGGTACTTTTCTCCCTTTCTCACAATACACGAACTTGTGGGCACTCAATGAAATTGCTGAGCGGTTGGGTTAGAATGGATAAAAGGAAGTACTTCTTCACCCAAAGAGTGATGAACACTTGGAATTCACTGCCACAGGAAGTGGTGGCGGCTACAAGGATGGACGGCTTCAAAAGGGAATTAGATAAGCATATGGAGCAGAGGTCCATGAGTGGCTATTAGCCACAAGGTATAGATAGGGGCTCTGGGGCAAGTGATGTTCTTTCTTCTCGGTGCTTGGGGGGGGGTCAACAGTGGGAGGGCTTCTAATGTCCTGGGCCCACTGGTGAACCTCCTGATGGCACCTGGTATTTTTGGCGATTGTGTGACAGAGTGTTGGACTGGATGGGCCTTTGGCCTGATACAACATTGGCGTCTCTTATGTTCTTAACTATGCATACGTAATCAATCCTTAATGATCAAACTTAGAAAGAAGGCTACTTTTTCAGTTATTTCGGGTGACGAATCCTTCGGGAGATGGCAAACCATTGTAGCAAAATTAAATGCATGTCCAGGGTCACCTTCAAGACTAGCACCATTTCTTCTAACATGAGCTATTGGGAATCAGAGCTCTGTCACCCATTTTCTTTTGCTACACGTATCTTATAGCTCTGCCCCAATGCACTGAGAGCACCCTTCTCATTTCCCCTCCAATGACAGCCGTCAATAAGGGAGTGTGGTACCGATCTCCTCTTCTCTGGTGGATAGAAGTAATCAATTTCTTTCTACTTCCACTTACAAACCGCATTTATCTCCTGCCTTTCTCCTACAGTGGATCCAGGGCAGCTCCGTAATCACCTTTATAAGCACATCGTCTCTTGTTTCCTTGCAGGAACACCCCTGACATGAAAAGATTCATCTTAAGAGCTTTCTTCCCCCTTGTGGGGTTCCTGACTACTCCGGTCATCCTTTCAGGACCTGCCACTTCATCCTTCTTTTCTCTCCTGCTTCAAATTCAGCTCCTCTAATCCTAGGAAGAGCATCGAGAAGGAATGCTGAATAGATTTCCTACAGCAGTGTGTTAAGATTTATTTATTTATTTGTTTGTTTGTTAGATTTATACCCCACCCTCCCCAATGGGCTCAGGGTGGCTAACAACAGAGGCAATTGCCACAGCGGTGGCACAGGCAGTTCGATGCCTGCAATAACAACACTAGTGAACAGCCACTATGGCTGTTCGAGACCCACCGCGGCCGGGGTGAGCTCCCTAGTCCCAGCTCCCGCCCACCCAGCGGCTTGAAAGTGTACTCACGAGTAGACAAATGGGTACCTGCCCTAGGTGGCAGGGGGCACCCTCCTCCTGATGGTGTGTGTCAGGAGTGCGGTGGCGATCTGAGGATGCGGCGATGATGGATGGAGGTGGAGCTGTGATGGCACAATGGCGTGAAGACACAGCGCGGCAGAGCCTAAAAGACGTTAGCCGGGGCCACAGTTGGAGCAGCCGTGTGCCAGAGGAACTCCATCTGAAGCCTGCCGAGGATGCCGTCGGCCAATCCGAGGTGCCAGAAGCAACACCAAAAGCCCGCCCGGAAACAACAACAGAATGCCCCGCTGGGTACCGGTAGGTAGCCCCTCCAAACCGCATTTCTCTCCTGCCTTTCTCCTTTATAAGCACACTGTCTCTTGTTTCCTTGCAGGAACACCCCTGACATGAAAAGATTCATCTTAAGAGCTTTCTTCCCCCTTGTGGGGTTCCTGACTACTCCGGTCATCCTTTCAGGACCTGCCATTTCATCCTTCTTTTCTCTCCCGCCTCAAATCCAGCTCCTCCAATCCTAGGAGGAGCATCGAGAAGGAATGCTGAATAGATTTCCTACAGCAGTGTGTTAAGATTTATTTATTTATTTGTTTGTTTGTTAGATTTATACCCCACCCTCCCCAATGGGCTCAGGGTGGCTAACAACAGAGGCAATTGCCACAGCGGTGGCACAGGCAGTTCGATGCCTGCAATAACAACACTAGTGAACAGCCACTATGGCTGTTCGAGACCCACCACCAGACAGGAGCCGCCGCCAAAAAAGCCCGGGCCCTGGTTGCAGCCAGCTTGATGTCCTTGGGGCCGGGAACCACCAATAGGTGCTGCGACCACGACCGTAGAGCTCTTGGGGCAACATATGGAGAAAGGCGGTCCCTTAGGTACGCTGGACCCTGCGTACCTTCCATCCCTGTCTTTCTTTTTCTTCTTCTTTTGCCCTTGAAAGCCCATTTTTCTAGGACACTGACATTTGCCCTTGACCCAGCAGGCTTGTTCTTCTTTCTTGGCCACAGTTCCTGCCTTACCCAGAGTGCTTCCAGATCTGTTTGCACTCCATATTAGCTTTGTACGCAGAAGGTTCCAGGTTCAATCCCAGGCATCTCCAGTTTAAAAGTGCAATGTGAAAGACCTCGACCTGAGATCCCCGAGGTCTTCTGCCACCAGTCTGAGCAGACAACGCTGGCCTTGATGGACCAAGGCTCTGATTCAGTATAGTATAGGGCAGCTTCATGCGTGCTCCTGTGCGTACTGCATCGTTTGCATAGTAAATTTAAGCGACATCATTTGTGTAGCAAAAATAAACTATCCCATTGTGGGATGGATTTTTTTTTTTTGAGTTTGCACCCATTTATTGTGCTTAACACAAGACTAACTAAAACGGCCCTGCAAGGCCAACTATATACACACCCACCCAGCACAGCCATAGTCCATTGGAGGGTTTGAATTTCCCACCAAAATGGCTATTGGTTGGGGCTGGGGGGAACTAGGATCCTATGTTCCCATTGTCCAGGGAAGCCAAGTTCCTGTCTTTGCCGCGGACACCTAGTGGCGGTCCGCGTACATAACAGCGCCCTTAAGACCAACAAAATTTCATTCAAAGTACAAGCCTCTGTGTGCAAACACACCTCATCAGGTGTGGAACGAATTTTTGAACTACCACCTCCATTTCTACTATACATAGAACTACCAGCGAGCTCTCTTCTGTTTTCCATACACTGAGTCGCAATGGAAGACAGCTTACTCTGTAAAACACAGTTTGGTGTAGTGGTTTGGTACAGTGGTTAGGAGCACGGACTCTAATCTGGGAGAACCGGGTTTGATTCCCCACTCTTCCACATGCGGCTGCTGGTGTGACCTTGGGTCAGTCACAAGTTCTCTCAGAGCCGATCTCTCAAGGACAGTTCTTGAGAGAGCTCTCTCAGTAGCCCCTCCTACCTCACAGGGTGTCTGTTGTGGGGAGGGGAAGGGAAAGAAGAGCGTAAGCTGCTCGGAGACTCCTTTGGGTAGTGAAGGGTGGGGTATAAATCCAATGTCTTTTTCTCTTCTAAGTTGCTAGAGGCCTGTATCCAACCACAAAGTCCCAGAGACTTGAAAAACACCTATTTGTCAAAAGAGGGTGTGTGTGGCCATTTCCACTGATTCCCCCTTTTTGCCCCCGTGCTGATTCTGGGGGTCCTTTGACCCCAAGAACCACAGGGGGGAGGCTGAATGGGTTGTAGCACGAAGAGAAAGTAGGAGATTCCCACCCTACATCAGTGCATACACACTGGAAATCTTTACATTTCTTTTCAGAACAGGTAATTGACTTTCTGTGAATATTTTATCCCATTAGTCTCACAGCAAGTTATTTGTGTCAAAGTTCAGGCTTCAGACCCCCTTACCAAAGGAATAGTTCGGTTCCAGCATCACTTGGTTTAGCAGATAGTTTATGTGCAGGTTATTTTCTTGCCTGGATTTTTAAAAAGATCTCTTACTTCACTGAAATGCCATTTCCCCTTCAGAAACTCAGAGGCACTTTCAGGCAGTTTTCCACCCAGCAAGACTTCCTTAATACCATCAGGCCCCCTCCACCCATTCTCCGGGTCCCCAATTTGCAACGGGATTAAAGAGAAATCACTCAGATCTCTTCTTGAAACTCCGTTGTCTGTATGTCTTGGTGATTTACGTGCCGGGCAAAAGTTCCCTCCTTAATGTACTGTCATTTTTGGTCGTTGTGCAATGGCTGGCAACGGACCCGCATTCTCTCCTCCGAAACGGCGTCCTAAGTGCTGACATGGGGGGTCCCAGTGCTATTACGGAGTGCGAACAGATCTGGAAGCACTCTGGGTAATGCCGAAATTGTGGCCAAGAAAGAAGAGCATCCCTCCTGGGTCAAGGGCAAATATCAATTTCCTAGAAAAATGGGCTTTCAAAGGCAAAAAAAGAAAAGAAAAGAAAGACAGGCAGGAAGATTGAGTTTAACACGCTGCTGTAGGAAATCTATTTAGCATTCCTTCTCGATGCTCCTCCTAGGAGTCAAGGGTTGTTAAGTTTCATAGCTGTGGCCTGCATTTATAGCACTGGCCACTGTCTGAATTGTTCTGTCTCAGTTCCTAGCCGCCCCGCTTCCAGCCCTCATTTAGCCAGGAGGAGGCAGGAGAAGAGGGAGGGTAAGTTGCTTCCTCCCCGCCTTTCCCCACCCCTGCCTGCCTGGGGCCAGGGAGGGCCTTGGCGGGGCTTCCTCGCACTCCCGCCGGCCTAGAGCTGGCAATCCTAATGGGAAAAGGCACTCCTGTTATTGCCAGATGCCCCTTTCTATTATTATTATTATTATTATTATTATTATTATTATTATTATCATCATCATCAACAACAACAACAACAACAGCAATAAATTTTAGGTTCTTAATTCAACTCAGTTTGGGATAAGGTCCCTTCCCCCTTTTTTCATTTTCAGTTGCGGTTCTTCTGCAGGCTGATAGATACGGTGGGAAGCTGTTTTTAGAATTATTTATTAATTTATTATGTTTGGTCTGCTCATTCTCAACTATAACTTTAAGCTTTCCTCGCTGACATTGTCAAAAGAAAAGTCAGTACGCATCCCATTGGTTTAATTCTTATAGGTTTCATTGCTGAATTATATCAGATTATACTACTGGCCGACCATGTGTAATTTAAAAAGTGGACTTAACCACTTAGCTTAGAGCCTATTACCTTCAACAAAATTAGACGAGGGTTAACTGAATTTAGGATTGTACTGTTAATGACTAGGGTTGCCGGATATTTTTAAGAATATACCTAGAGTTGCCAACCTCCAGGTGGTAGCTTGAGATCTCCTGGGATTACAAAAGACCTCCACGTAACAGCGATCGATTCACCTAGAGAAAATGGCCAATTTGGAAGCAACAGAATGGCACAATAGCACTTTTCCCTGTGCATTGATCGAAAGTCCTCAATGTATGCATCCTTAGCAAGGGGAAACCAAGAACTGGCACAGGTCTGCCTTTTGTATCCCTCCACTCGCCACCCAAACATTACCCCAAATCACATGGGGGGGGATCCCACTAGCTACCCAGTTTACAATATGTTTCCCTCCTTACCCTGCAGGACACGCAGGCTGGCTGGTGCCACCTAGTTACCAGGAGGGGGCGCTGTAGCCTCAGTGCTTCTATTCCCCTCCTTCTAGGAAGTGGTTACTTGGTGCACAAGAAACAGGGCAGCCAGTCTCCAGGTGGGGGCTGGAGATCTCCTGGAATTAAAACTGATCTCTAGACTGCAGAGATCACTTCCCCTGGAGAAAATGGCTGCTTTGGAGGGTAGACTGTATGGCAGGGGTGTCGAACTCATTTGTTATGAGGGCCGGATCTGACATAAATGAGACCTTGTTGGGCCGGGCCACATGTGTCATAAACTGTAATGCGGAGATATAAACTTTATAAAGGACACAAACACAAAGGGTTTTTTTTAACTTAAAATAAAAATATGCTTAAAACATTAGCACTTCTGCAATATTTTGTTTATTTAACAGTGTCTGACAACGGACACCTCTTGCTCTGAATTATTGCATCAAAATGTCTGTGCTGTTGCACTCTTGAGTATGCAATTCAGGTGAGTATCTGTAAGCTGCAAACCTACGATGACGCAGCAGTGGCAGAACTGGAAGAAGCAGCAGAAGACAGCCAGTTCCACTGCGGGCCTGACAGAAGCCCTCCAGGTGGCTTATCTAGCCCCCGGGCCGTATGTTTGACACCCCTGTTGGGTGGCTTTATATCCTGCTAGGGTTGCCAGGTCCCTCTGAGCAGCTGGCAGGCATAGGGGGGTACTTACTGAGAGTAGAGAGGAACATCTGGCATTTAAGTGATGTTCCTGTGTGACATGGAAACTTCTACCATAGAGTTTTTATCCAGAAACCAGAGCATCGCGCCCGACATCCCTTATGTGCCTACATCACTTCTGGGTCACACAGGCACATCTCTTTAATTTTGGGGGGGAGGGAATTCCTCCCTGCTGACCAGCTGGCCAGTGGCAGAGAGGTGAGGCCTGGCAGTGGGACACCCTCGCCCCCGACAGGGGGTCTGGCATCCGGGCCAGGGGTCATTTGGGGGGGATCACGGGGGATCGCAGTTCCCCTGGGGTGAGGTGCGGGGGCGGGGCACATGATGAAGCCCCGCCCCCTGCTTCCGGCCGCCCCGCTTCCAGCCCTCATTTAGCCAGGAGGAGGCAGGAGAAGAGGGAGGGTAAGTTGCTTCCTCCCCGCCTTTCCCCACCCCTGCCTGCCTGGGGCCAGGGAGGGCCTTGGCGGGGCTTCCTCGCACTCCCGCCGGCCTAGAGCTGGCAATCCTAATGGGAAAAGGCACTCCTGTTATTGCCAGATGCCCCTTTCTATTATTATTATTATTATTATTATTATTATTATTATTATTATTATTATTATTATTATTATTATTATTATTATTATTATTATTATTATTATTATTATTATTATTATTATTATTATTATTATTATCATCATCATCAACAACAACAACAACAACAGCAATAAATTTTAGGTTCTTAATTCAACTCAGTTTGGGATAAGGTCCCTTCCCCCTTTTTTCATTTTCAGTTGCGGTTCTTCTGCAGGCTGATAGATACGGTGGGAAGCTGTTTTTAGAATTATTTATTAATTTATTATGTTTGGTCTGCTCATTCTCAACTATAACTTTAAGCTTTCCTCGCTGACATTGTCAAAAGAAAAGTCAGTACGCATCCCATTGGTTTAATTCTTATAGGTTTCATTGCTGAATTATATCAGATTATACTACTGGCCGACCATGTGTAATTTAAAAAGTGGACTTAACCACTTAGCTTAGAGCCTATTACCTTCAACAAAATTAGACGAGGGCTAACTGAATTTAGGATTGTACTGTTAATGACTAGGGTTGCCGGATATTTTTAAGAATATACCTAGAGTTGCCAACCTCCAGGTGGTAGCTTGAGATCTCCTGGGATTACAAAAGACCTCCACGTAACAGCGATCGATTCACCTAGAGAAAATGGCCAATTTGGAAGGTGGACTCTATAGCATTATACCCAGAGGTCATTTCGGGGGGGAACGCGGGGGAACACAGTTCCCCCGGGTGAGGTACAGGGGCGGGGCACATAACGAAGCCCCGCCCCCTACTTCCCCGCTTCCAGCCCTCATTCAGCCAGGAGGAGGCAGGAGAAGAGGGAGGGTAAGTTGCTTCCTCCCCGCCTCTCCCCACCTCTGCCTGGGCCTTGGCGGGGCTTCCTCGCACTCCCGCTGGCCTTGCAGGTCCACCGCCAGGCCCCTGATGTCAGGGGGTGTGGCATATGCTAATGAGTTATGCTAATGAGTTCCTCTAGCTCTTTTTCTACGAAATGA
Organism: Gekko japonicus; assembly: GCF_001447785.1. NCBI lineage: Eukaryota > Metazoa > Chordata > Lepidosauria > Squamata > Gekkonidae > Gekko > Gekko japonicus. Next base: position 116,533 of record NW_015165928.1, read on the forward strand.
CCCCTGATTATACCCCACTGAAGTCTCTCCTCTCCTCAAGCCCCGCCCTTCAGATTCCAACCCCAAAATCTCCAGGTTTTTCCCTATTGGGAGCTGGCAACCCTAAATATACCAGATACACCAAGGCTCTGTCCCCTCCCCCTCCCAGGGTACACAGCATGAAGAAGAAGTATCCCAATCCAATGCTGCCTCCTCCAAGCCCCAACTGCATGTTTAACTCTTTGGGCTTGGTATGGTTGCCAGCAGGGGTCATTTCATAGAAAAAGAGGTGCAAGAGCTCATTAGCATAACCTATTTGCATATGCCACACCCCCTGACATCACCGGAAGTGTGTCAGAAGGCAACACCCACCACTCAAGCTCCACTGGACTATTTTGGATTGCTAGCTGTATGTTTGACACCCCTGTTGGGTGGGTTTATATCCTGCTAGGGTTGCCAGGTCCCTCTGAGCAGCTGGCAGGCATAGGGGGGTACTTACTGAGAGTAGAGAGGAACATCTGGCATTTAAGTGATGTTCCTGTGTGACATGGAAACTTCTACCATAGAGTTTTTATCCAGAAACCAGAGCATCGCGCCCGACATCCCTTATGTGCCTACATCACTTCTGGGTCACACAGGCACATCTCTTTAATTTTGGGGGGGAGGGAATTCCTCCCTGCTGACCAGCTGGCCAGTGGCAGAGAGGTGAGGCCTGGCAGTGGGACACCCTCGCCCCCGACAGGGGGTCTGGCATCCGGACCCCTGGTTGCCAGTTAACCAGTCCGTTCATTATGTCCTGACTTTCTGGGGAAAACAGTGGGAAAATACCAGGCATTTAAATGTCTGGTATTTTTTCAGGGTTTTCCCCAGACAGTTAGTGGAAGCTCCGGACTGTCCAGGTGAATACCGGACACTTGTTGCATCGTTAACTGAATGCTTTTAACTTTTTAAAAGATTAGCATGGCTTGAATTATAGAGTCTTCACTAATTAGGAGAATCACCTGTCCCAAATGCTGTTTCTTTACATTTAGATTAATGGAATGAGCTGCTTCAGAAGCTGTGGCGATTGTGTAATAATACCCCCCCCCCAAAAAAAATGAATCGTATCCTTAGATAAGATTGTCAAATTGCTTCTAAGGATTATTTTGCATTCATTGTTTCCATGTAGCATTCCTACCATGAGAGACATCACAGGGCATTAATCCTAAATTGTGTTTTCCTGCTTTTGACGGGGAGGAGGGAAGTTAGCAGCTTTTCAAAGGAGTCTCACGATGCTTCACTGACAGAAATAATGGAAAAAATAAGATGTTCAATTAAATGCAGATTTGAGGCACAAGGTTAGGAAAATGCAAATTCCAACAGCAAGAAAATGTAAGAAGCATTTCTGCTTGATAGACTTAATTCTGAACTATAGCATGACATTAACTTGTGGCTACATTTGCCTGGTCTTTTCCCTGCTAGGGTTGCCATATGCACACTAGGGGAAGGAGATCTCCCACACCCAGATGGAGTAGCGAGATGGAGAAAGAATGTTTTTAAAATGTTATGACATCACTTCTGGGTTTTATCCAGAAGTGACGCCACACATCACTAGGAATTGCGAGAAGCACTATGGTAAAACCATAGAGTTTCTGCCGACTCCTAGAGAGGTGTGACATCACTTCCGAGTTTCCCTGGAAGCAATGTCATGCCATAACTGACAGACATTTCCCCATGTCCCACTGGTTGCCAGACTATTTTCTTCAGCAGACATCGTTTTAGCTTACAATAACTTGGTCTAGTGGTGTTAGCAGGACTGAAGAAATAAAACAATCCCACACATGCAAGCTTCCATTCTATAAAGTTTATACTGTAACAAACAGGATTGCCAGAAGCAACAACTACTCGTAGGAAGTATCCCGATCCAATGCTGCCTCCTCCAAGCCCCAACTGCATGTTTAACTCTTTGGGCTTGGTATGGTTGCCAGCAGGGGTCATTTCATAGAAAAAGAGGTGCAAGAGCTCATTAGCATAACCTATTTGCATATGCCACACCCCCTGACATCACCGGAAGTGTGTCAGAAGGCAACACCCACCACTCAAGCTCCACTGGACTATTTTGGATTGCTAGCTATTGGGGGGGGAGGCGTGCAGATCTGCCCTCATGGAAGAGGGAGAGCTTGTACCTGAATAAAACTTGGTCTTAAAGGTGCCACTGGACTGTTTTGGATTGCTAGCTTGGGGGGGGGACGATGCACAGATCTGCCCTCACAGAAGAGGGAGAGCTTGTACCTGAAGGCGGGCTCTGCAACTTACCTGGCTGCTTCTTGCTCCTCGTGGCCCGACTGAGGGCTGCTGGGAGCAGGGGGCGGGGCTTGTTGCATGTGCCCGCCCCCTGGGCTCTTTACTGCTGATGCTCTGCTCCTGTGCGCTCCTGCAGGAAATGACCCCTGGTTGCCAGTTAACCAGACCGTTCATTATGTACTGACTTTCTGGGGAAAACATTGGGAAAATACCAGGCATTTAAATGTCTGGTATTTTTTCAGGGTTTTCCCCAGACAGTTAGTGGAAGCTCCGGACTGTCCAGGTGAATACCGGACACTTGTTGCATCGTTAACTGAATGCTTTTAACTTTTTAAAAGATTAGCATGGCTTGAATTATAGAGTCTTCACTAATTAGGAGAATCACCTGTCCCAAATGCTGTTTCTTTACATTTAGATTAATGGAATGAGCTGCTTCAGAAGCTGTGGCGATTGTGTAATAATACCCCCCCCCCAAAAAAAATGAATCGTATCCTTAGATAAGATTGTCAAATTGCTTCTAAGGATTATTTTGCATTCATTGTTTCCATGTAGCATTCCTACCATGAGAGACATCACAGGGCATTAATCCTAAATTGTGTTTTCCTGCTTTTGACGGGGAGGAGGGAAGTTAGCAGCTTTTCAAAGGAGTCTCACGATGCTTCACTGACAGAAATAATGGAAAAAATAAGATGTTCAATTAAATGCAGATTTGAGGCACAAGGTTAGGAAAATGCAAATTCCAACAGCAAGAAAATGTAAGAAGCATTTCTGCTTGATAGACTTAATTCTGAACTATAGCATGACATTAACTTGTGGCTACATTTGCCTGGTCTTTTCCCTGCTAGGGTTGCCATATGCACACTAGGGGAAGGAGATCTCCCACACCCAGATGGAGTAGCGAGATGGAGAAAGAATGTTTTTAAAATGTTATGACATCACTTCTGGGTTTTATCCAGAAGTGACGCCACACATCACTAGCAATTGCGAGAAGCACTATGGTAAAACCATAGAGTTTCTGCCGACTCCTAGAGAGGTGTGACATCACTTCCGAGTTTCCCTGGAAGCAATGTCACGCCATAACTGACAGACATTTCCCCATGTCCCACTGGTTGCCAGACTATTTTCTTCAGCAGACATCGTTTTAGCTTACAATAACTTGGTCTAGTGGTGTTAGCAGGACTGAAGAAATAAAACAATCCCACACATGCAAGCTTCCATTCTATAAAGTTTATACTGTAACAAACAGGATTGCCAGAAGCAACAACTACTCGTAGGCCTTCCAACAGTAGAGAGAGACCTTCAGGCTCTATCAACTAATTTACAGGCAGAGAGGAAGCACAACAACAAGCAGGGAGAAAAACAGGCATTCAGTAACCTAGCATTCAGATGGACTAAGCACACCCTGTATCCGTATTCATTTTATTTTTGTTTTAGTTACTTCCTTTATTCCCTATTTCTCTCCCTCATGGGGACGCGAAGCGGCTTACATCATTCCCCTCGCCTCCTTTTTTTCCCCTCACAATAATCCTGCAAGGTAAGTTAGGCTGAGAGTTTGTGACTGGCCCAAGGTCACTAGCAAGCTTCTGGCTCCAGCTGCATTTCTTCAGCATCTGCGATGCTGGTTCACCTTGGCCTTGACCATTGACAGCCCTTAGAGGTAACTGCAAACAAACTTGCAAAATTACTGTTTTGGAAATAATTCTGCAGGGCAGTTTTGGTCTTTTGGTCTTGGGCCTCCAGTGCCATAGTCACAATCTAGCATGTGTATGTTGCAATTGTGCTTCTTTTTAAAAGGAAGAGAAGTGGCCAATTATTGGAACGGCAAAAAAAGCCCACAGAAATTAATGGCGTACAACTACAGTAAGTGGGCCTGCTCTGCTAATCCAGTCCAATTGGAGAGGGGTCATTTCTCCAGGATAAAGTTCATGTTTTGCAAGCAGAAGGTTCCAAGTTCAACCCCTGGCATTTCTGGTTAAAGGGTAACAGGTGAGGGGAAATGACCTCTCTCCTTGGATCAATCGCCTGCGGCTTTACATGCTTATATGTCAAAGCAATTTTGCTCTTGACTTTAGAGAGACGTTGATTTCTCCTCAAGTGCCCAGAACTCTGTTCTGCATCACCACTTGTCTCCTATTTGGCCATTTCTAAGTTGTGTTCTTTGATCAGAATTTACAGCTGCCCAAAGGAACAACCGTTTCATATTCAGACGATATGTTTTTCTGAGACAAATCCCTAATCCTTTCAACAACACCACATGTAACCATTTGAGCTGACCTCATTAATCAGCTGGAGTTATAAAGCTCCAGTTGCCAAAATAAGCCTTTAAAGTTTATTCTGAAAAGCTCCAAAGATTCATTCTCTTGGAGAGGGATGAGTTCATGTGAAGTGAGTTCCAGAAATCCTTTGCATCTCAATTAGATGATTACTGAGCAATTTGCGTGCCTCTGCACAATGCATTGGGTATGAATGCTCGCCGACATGTACGTGTCTCTGCTAAAAGGGGCTTCTCAAGGAACATAGTTTCTTCTAGGATTGAACATCAAAAACAGATCTTGTAGGAAAGGATGTTTCTGCCTGGCACGTTTGTATGCCACCCTTTCTCCAAAGAGCTCAAGGCAACACACTAAGTTCTTCACTATTCACTTTATACTCAGAATGTGCCTTGTGAGGTGGTTTGGGCTGAGAGAGACTCAAGGTCATCCAGGTGAGCCCCAAGAACCTAGTCTAATACATTAACTGCTAAACCACACCACATTGGCTCTCCTGTATTCAGGAGTCCCCAGTGGGGTGCCTGTGGGTGCCATTTAGGGTTGCCATCCCCCCCAATGGTGGCGGGGTTTCCCCCCAATTTCCAGCTAGCCAGCTGCCAGTGGGGGAGCCCCACCCTCGAAGAGCTCCCCAGTCTCTGACATGCCCGCTACGATGACATCACCCAGAGGTGACATCATCATACTGGGCATGTTGCCAGGGGGAGGCTCTAGCATGCGGCCAAAAACTCTATGGTACCATAGAGTTTTTGACCGAATGTTAGAGGCCCGCCCCGGCGATGTGCCCGGCATGATGATGTCACTTCCAAGTGATGCCATCACAGCACGCACACTTCACACACACACACACACACGAGAAGATCCTGGGAAGGAGCCTCCATCCCCCTGCCAGCAGAAGGTAGGGACCTGGCAACCCTAGGCCCATTGTGCTTGCCGATACATTTCCTGGTGCCTGCCAAATGGTTTTTAGAAAGTGAGCAAGGCCGGGTGGGGCTTCTGCCGAGCAAGGCTTCTGATTGGCTATTGGGGATTTGATTAGTTGTGCAGACTTTTTTTTTTTTTTTGGAAATGCTGCTTTCTTCACTGTGTGATTGAAGGTAAGCTGCGGCAGCCATTTTGTGGCTGGTTCTGCGGCCTGCAGCTGCCATCTTGTGACAGCCATTTGGTGGCTGTACCTGCCATGCTGTGTCAGAAGGTAAGCTGCGGCAGCCATTTTGTGGCTGGTTCTGCGGCCTGCAGCTGCCATCTTGTGACAGCCATTTGGTGGCTGTACCTGCCATGCTGTGTCAGAATTCCAAAAATGCCCACCATCTCAAAAAGGTTGGGGGACCCTGCTTGTATCCTTTCCTTTGTTATTAAGCTCATATGACCAAAGGTCTTGCGCATAAAACAGGTACATCACAACAGGGTGAAGCAACAAACCAATGTCACAAAACACGACAGAACAGGCAAAATACAGAAGAATAAAATACATGTAACTCATAAAAGTCTAGCACTCATTGGATAAAATATAACAGTGGACTCATGCAATTTCTCGTAAGGTCAGCAGGATAATTCTCATTTTAGCAGCATTTTAAGGAGATCACTATTGTCAAATATATCGCAACAGATTGAGTTACTTCTGGATAAAAATCTGCTAACAATAGATATACCATCCAGGACTCAACAGGAAGCTGATATCTGGACACAATAGGAATAATTGGACGCAACTCAACGCGATCAGACGTGACGACGTTGTTTCCATCGGTGGACGTTTCCGGTGTGCTCCAACCAGGAAGCAGGGACGCAAGAGGAGCGTGCTGGAGTGATCACACAGACAGCGTCCAGCTGCAGCCCGTCGCAACCAGTTGATAGTGGATTTTCCCAGGTACTTTTAAACTCCGCTTCTTTGGCTGACTGCTACGGGTTGCTGACGGGTGCGGGACGCTGGCCAGATGTGTCCGTTTGATCACGCCAGTAAAATCCGGCCGGCATTTGTGAGTATCCCATGGCAAATTCTGCGTGTGATCGGGGCCATGGTCTACTATTTATTCCCACCCTTTGCCCTCATTCTCTCCCTCATCCACAATCCCAGCTTGTATTGATTTTCCACTTCACATACTTTCTTGATAAAGCCCGTGGGTCTTAGTCTCTGGTGTTGATGTCAAACCAACTGCGGAAATTGAGTACAACCCACATTCCATCAGGTAATTAATTTTTACCTGGAACATATATTGTTGATCGGATATCTTCGCACAGTTATTCCAGTTGCCATCCCAACCATCCTGCAGTGTTTTTCAATAGGACCGCTGCTTCTCTCTGTGTATCACTTGTTGGTAAGGATCTTGCATGCTTCCCTTGCCAGATAAGGTGCTGACTGTGACGATAGTATTCTGTTTCGAACATACATCCATGTACGATGGAAAGTTGTCATCTGCAAGAAAGGGATTTTTCAACACAGTTCATAACAGAATAGAACAAATTTAGAGTCCAGTGGCACCTTTAAGACCACAGAGTTTTATTCAAAGTACGAGCTTTCGTGTGCAGGCACGGTTCCTCAAATACATTGGAAGGAAGGTAAGGTTCAGACTTATAGACAGGGGCTGAACATCAGACTAACATGTAACATGATGAAGATGTTTTAAGATACGCAAGACAAAACTAAATAACAAGCTAAGTGTCAGCAAGCTGCCATAAGGTGGTGTGTTCTTTTCTACATATTACAGTGTGCTCTGTCCACCCCCCCCTGTATTCTCCTGTGTAGGTGTTTACTGTCTTTTGCTTGCTACATCTGCGGAACTGCTCAAGGTCAACCAGCTGGAGGTGGGATGGAGTTATGGCGTTGCTTTGCTTATTATGTATCTCATGCCTGAGAACTGAACTTGTGTTTATGTTGTAGAACCGTTGTGTTCCCAAGGAATTGGGCGCTAGTTTTATCTGCATTCCCGCCAGCGGGAATTGGACTCATTGGTCCTAACCTGGTTCAAGTTCCTTTATTATGTTTCCCTATGGGATCTGTAGTCATTCCTAACAATTCTTGTGTTCCTGATCTAACCATCGCTTTATAATAAATTTAACTTTGTTCTTCAAACGTGGATTTATTTCGAATGCATGGGGAATCGGACACTAAGGTTATAAGGTCAACAGTTGTAAAGCAATAAATATGTCAAAACAAGACTGAGACTCTCCATTCAATGCTTTCAGGCATGGATGTCACTTAACAGCATTTTTTCTTTCTTTTTTGAGGTGGATATGTTACTGCAAACCAAACATTCCAATATCCCTTGCATTACAGTCAGTATTCTAATATACTATTCTGAAAAAGAAATACACTAAAATACAGAAGATGTATAGTCCCTCTGTATGTGAATACATCTGTGAGGACTGAATGAGTTAGCATATGTAATGAGATAGGAAACCAATATCCCTGTTGAATCCTGGGGAGGTTTTTGTCCCAAGTGTTGTAATAACTTGTAACTTGCCCAGGTACAGACGAAATCAGTATTTTTAAAATTTGGATTTGGAAACAGTTTCTGTGTCAGTAACTCAGATTATCCGCATCCCCAGTACCATTTCTGAATATGAATTTGGGTTTGTTTTTGTTTCCTTCCAAAAAACACTTCAAAGTTTGAAAGGTCCATTATTTCTTATTGGAGAAGAGGGGGAGGGGGGCTGGAGTGGCTTTTTTGAAGCAAATGACACCATCATTGCAGGGACCTTAGCCCTGCCTGTCCACTAAAGACCTCCCAAGTTTCAAGGGAATTGGATCAGGGGATCAAATTCTACGGAGTCCTGAACATGGTGTTCCGGGCATTCTACTTGTCTCCATTGTTTCCTATGAAAGAAAAAAATGTCATGGTTTCTCCAGAGCAAAGAAGCCAATAAACACACAACAGCAACCACTGGCCAAAGCCTCCACATGCAAACAGAACCAACAAGCCCAACAGAACCAATGTCAAACCAGAGAATTCCATAAGAACCACTGGCCAGTTTTGCAAGCCCACCACAACCAATGTCAGACTAGAGAATCCAAGCCAAAGCAACTGAACCAAGGAACATTGTTGCAGGCTCAGCAAAACCAAAGTCAAACCAAGGAAGCTAGACAGAACTCATGACCAATGTAGCAAGCCCAACAAAACCAATGTCAAACTAGAGAGTCTAACTGGGGGAGGGGGAACCTTTCACTAACCTTTTAAAAATGAAAAACCTTTTAGAAACAGAGAAAACATAAAGCAGTTAAAAATCTAGAACAGGCCATGAAATATACTGGGTTCAGACGCATTGACTAATTAGCTCATGATTTATTAGTGGTTTCAGCTCAAAACTAAGACAAACTTGCAGGGTCAGAGCCCTGCTTATATTCGTGCAACACACCACACCCAACACACACCCCATGTCCCATGATAGGCAATTTACAGAGTATTGTTTACCAATTGGCTATTACTAGGATCCGGATCTATTTACTGGTTCATTCTAGGATGCAAGCCTTCCATTGTGTTGCGCTCCAAGCTACGCCAGTTCGCATGTTCGCTGCAAGCCCTTTTGCAAGTACGGTTCCATCGCGATACATAACAAACCCAAGAAAACAGCACAAGCTTTAAAAATCCTTATAAACAGCACCAAACAAAACCCCAGGGTGGAAAAACAGAAAGAAAACAAAGGCTCCCCTCATCTACAACACCCCAAGGCAAAATGAAAAGCACAGAAAACCTTGAACTCATATTTGAAATGTTTTTCAACAATTGTGATATTGGATGGGTTTGATCAAATTTTGAAAAAATCTATTGACGGGAGAGGTTCCCTTCAACAGAACAGAACTCTCTTGCCTTCTCCTTCATGCTGAAGCCCCAAATCCCCCTAAAGTACTGTTCCTGGGATACGGGGACCCCCCAGGAATGGCGCTGGGGGGAGCTGAATTCAACTTTGTGCCTCCACCCATGTCTTAATACTGTGAAAATGAGTGCAAAAATCCAAAATAATCCCTATCTGTACTACAAACCCTTAATCCACACTCAGACTATTTCCGTGAAGATTGATTTCTCTAGTTCCGTTTGTTTATTAGAGCTATAGATCTGCTCCCTAGATGTGAATTATAGTCTAATTACCTTGTTCTCAATGCATGATTATTTTTGCATCCCTATGGGTAAAAGATACCATAAATGATTCCAGACAATTAGATCAGTGTCCGCACACAGGTACATCCGTTTTAGTTTGCGTATGAACATATCCTAAAGATGTAATTGCCTAAGGTGTGCTATTCGTCACGAAAGTGAGATATTCATCTTGTCAGGGTCAGTGTTGTCTAGGCTGTGTGGTGGCAGCTCTCCAGGACTTCCAGGGTCTCATCTAGTGGTATTTCACATTATTTATTTATTTATAGTTTCGATTTCTATACCGCCCTTGGCCCCGGAGGGTCTCAGAGCGGTTTTACAGAGGATATGTACCAATTATACCTAATCTAGGGCCACAATTCATTTTTTTGGGGGGGCTGCCTACCAGTACCCAGCGGCATGCATTTCTGTTGCTGTTGCTTTTTTCTCTCCGGGTGGTTTCTGATGTTATTTCCGGCGCTTCGGGTGGGCTGACGGGTCAATGGCATCCTCGGCAGGCTTCAGCTGGTATTCTGTTTGGTGCGCAGGTGCTTCAACTGCAGCTCGGCTAACGTCCGTCAGGCTCTGACATGCTGCGTCCTTGCGTCGTCGCGTCATCACAGCTCCGCCTCCAACCATCGTCGCCATGTTCTCAGCCCGTCTCTGCTGCTGCCATCACTCCGCCGCCGTTTCTGCCACCGCCACACTCCTGGCACACCCCATCAGGAGGTGGGTGCCCCCTGCCACCTACGGCAAGTACCCATTTGTCTACTCGTGAGTACCCTTTCGAGCCGCTGGGTGGGCGGGAGCTGGGACTAGGGCCAGGAGCTCACCCCGGCCGCGGTGGTCTCGAACAGCCATAGTGGCTGTTCGCTAATGTTGTTACATGCAGTCATTAGCTGCCTGCGCCACCGCTCCCTTCCTGCGCCACTGCTCCCTTGATTGCCTTGACCAGGATGGTCCAGGCTAACCTAATCTCATCAGATCTCAGAACCTAAGCAAAGTCAGCCCTGATTGGTACTTGGATGGTTGACCACCGAGGAAGTCCAAGGTTGCTATGAAGAAGTGGGCAATGGCAAACCCCCTCTGTTGGTCCCTTGCCTTGAAAACCCGACAGGGTTGCCATAAATCGACTGTGACTTGATGACACTTTCCACCGTCACTACTTGATTCTTTCACAGGAGAAGTGGCAGGACTAAACCTGGGACCATCTGCTTCCAAAACAGATTCTCTACCAGTAAGGCACAGGCACATCTCCTCTTTAGCGAATATCAGACCTGTTAACCAGTAGTCCATTTGTGGGGTATGGTCAGGACAACACTTTATGTTGTGGTGTAGTCTGATGGACCACTGCATCAGTGATAGGGTAAGGTCTGCCAGGTTTCCTGAGCTGGTCACATAGCTGTAAAAGGGAAGCCCATCAAATATGGTTTCAGCTGTCCTCTCCGACGACTCCTAAGGAGGTGTGTTGTCACTTCCATGTCATGCCACGTGACGTCATGCCATCACAGCTGACCACACTCCCATGTGGCCATGCCTGGCAACCAGAGTCTGTAAGGATCAGATCTCCTCTCAACCATGAATTTTGCTGCGAGTGACCAGGCTCTGCCCACTCATCAGAGCCCTTTTCTCAGTGGGGCCACCGTAGAAAGTACACTCAAGTCGTCCTTCTCTCCTTCTCTCCACTCAGTGTTGTGCTCTGGCTGGCTGGAGAGGTCTTCCTTGAACCCATGACTAGGGCCTTTATAAAGCTAGCCTCCCGGGATGTGCCCACCCCCTCTACTTCCTGTCTCTCCCAAGGGCCACGATCCCCATGAGAGGAAAAGAGCAGGTGTGGCTATTCTCCAGGCCCACTTGCAGCCTGCCTCTTAGCTGAAGGCACCAGATTCCCCACCCCCAGCCATCGTCCAGCAACCACTCCAGCCCTCCTGGGTCACACATGCCTGCTTTCTCTGCTTTTGCCATTGGGGCCCATGGCAGAAGACCAGCTTGTTGGAGCACTTGCCAGTTCTCTCTCCTCACTGACCAGGTCCCCAGCTAAGCTTGGGAGTGGAGGGATTGCCCCTAACACAAACCGCCATCTTCTCACTCTCAGCCTGAGGATAAAAAGAAACCAGGGGGACAACGTTTGGTGTCGTGGTTAAGTGAGCGGACTCTAATCTGGGAGAACTGGGCTGGATGACCTTGGGCAAGCCATAGTTCAGGCACAGATGTCCTTGAAAAAGAGCCGTTTCTCTCAGAACTCTCTCAGCCCCACCTACCTCACAGGGTGTCTGTTAGGGGGAGGGGAAGGGAAAGGAGTTTGTAAGCCCCTCTGAGACTCCTTTGGGTACTGAAGGGCGGGGTATAAATCCAATCTTTTCTTCTTCTTCTTTTACCTCACAGGGTGTCTGTTGTGGGGAGGGGAAGGGAAAGGAGTTTGTAAGCCGCTCTGAGACTCCTTTGGGTAGTGAAGGGTGGGGTATAAATCCAATCTCTTCTTCTTCCTTTACCTCACAGGGTGTCTGTTGTGGGGAGGGGAAGGAGTTTGTAAGCCCCTCCGAGACTACTTTGGGGGTAGTGAAGGGCAGGGTATAAATCCAATCTCTTCTTCTTCTTCTTTTACCTCACAGGGTGTCTGTTGTGGGGAGGGGAAGGGGAAGGAGTTTGTAAGCCGCTCTGAGACTCCCTTGGGTAGTGAAGGGCGGAGTATAAATCCAATCTCTTCTTCTTCTCTTCTTCTTTTTCTAACCACTACCCCACTGTCACTGGCGTGTACAGAATGCATAAACCTCAATGTCAACTAGACGTGTTTAACATGAGCGGGGCTTCCGTTAAACACAGTGTATTTCAGGTGGAAAAGTTGTCCTCAGGCTTAAATCAGCCTTCTCCGCCATCTCACTGACTCCCCACGGGAATACTTTTCAGTCATCCAGAGCATCTTGGCTAAAGTCGATGTGAAGGGGCACGAAACAGCTGTATAAATACTGCTCAACCATTTGCTAAACTTCAAGGGCAGCTTTTCTGATAGGGAGAGTCTTGACCTCTCGGGGTCAGGGATCACTGTTACTCTTGGCTGGTTTTCTTGTGGGAAATTTCTGAGGCTCAAGGTCCATCTTGGAAGGAAGCAACCACTGGCGCCTGCCTATTGGTGACCCAGCTGACAACGCTCCCCCTCAAAAAAAGAGAAGAATGCTTGTGTGTTGTTTTTAAAAAAAAAAAACCACACACAATTTAAATCAAAAATGGTTGTCAGTTGCCGATGGTATCTGAGTGACCCTGATTAACAGCTGTAACTAGCAGCCTAGAACCAAAGTATAGAGCTGCATGTATCTTGTTGTGGGTATTTTCTCTTTTCTTTTCTCACTGAAAGCAGTCTCGAGCTTATACGCTAGTGAGCCAAACTACACGTGTCACGGTCCACGTGTTGTCTGCGGGTCTGCCAAGACAACTTTCAGATGTGCACAATGAGTTCTTCACTGGGAACTAAATCCCCTGGAATGCAGGAGGGCTCATTTGGATCAAGACCGTGGCATACAGAGAGGATGGGCTTCAGTCTTTTTTCCTGGGCTGTTTTCTCTACGTGAAACAGCCCCCAGGAGGGCACTATTTTCCCTGTTGGGGAAACCTATGCGTGCTCCATCAGTAGACCCAAAGGCTCCAATTGGGCAAATGGTGGCTCAAATGGTGTTTCAGGTCAGGGAAATTGTTGGACTTGCACACCATGGGCCTGGTCAGGATTGGGGCCATGCGAATATTCTTGTGAGAAACTCCCAGCAAGGAAACCCATGTTCTCTGTATGATTACAGAATGGTGGATCTTACTTTGAATTATCTGCAGTATGCATATTCGTTCACTACTAGGCTGTAACAATTCCCAGGCTTCAGAACAGAGTGCAGTGTTTGTACAGGCAGACGAGGAGGGGCCTGCAAAGCCCCCCCCAAACCAGTGTTCCCTCTAAGCTGAGTTAGTGTGAGCTAGCTCACCATTTTTTAGCCTCTGGCTCACACATTTTTGTCTTAGCTCAGGAAGGAGGGCTCCAGAGCAAGCTAATTTATGCAGCAGCCAAATCGATCACTCACAACTTTAATGCCAGGAGCTCACAAAGTAGAATTGTGATGAGAGAGAGGGAAGAAAGAAGAGCAGGACAGAAGAAGAGGAGGAGGAGGAGATGGAGATTGGATTTATACCCTGCCCTTCACCTGGTGTCTCAGAGCAGCTTACAATCTCCTTTCCCTTCCCTTCCCCACAACAGACACCCTGTGAGGTGTCTGTTGTGGGGAACTTGATTCCCAGACATTGAAAAACCTGCACCATCATTTATGTGCATGCACAAAGTCAGGCAAAAAAACCCCAAACCTGCCCACCCATGCCGTCTGATCGCGCAGCAATGGGCTCAGCCCACAGCAAAATGGGATGTGCGATCGAGCAACTCTGTGCCAAATACCAACGGATGAAATAGGAGTGCTTCCTGACCGCACCAAATGGCACATCTGAACACAGCCATGGAGAATTGTCACTAACAGGATAGGAGTGAGTTTTTGCGAATTCCCTTTTCTTGCAGCAGACTTCCAATTCCCTCCTTCCTGGGGTCTTTCTCCAAGGAACAGCATTGGGGGAAGCACTGGGGAATGTAGCCGGATCAGGGAGGTGAGAAACTCACACTCCACTGAGATAAATTCTTCCATTGGGAAATTTTCCACAGGATCCAAGCCATGAGGCCTCTGGCGGGAAAGCATGGAAGAGAACTGTTCATTCACTGCTTTTATAACAGCAAAAAAAAAGTGGAAGACTGGTCTCCCTCCATATTTATCAGACAAGCCCCATTGCAGTCATTCATTATAACACAGATAAATCCTGTCACCTTCCATTTCTTTTTTTATTTGAACAAGATTTCAGTTACTATTATGTTACTGGGAAAGAATTTAGACACCCCCCCCCCTTTTAGTACTAAATGTGCCAGCTTTTTTCTACCATGGGAGAGTCCCCCCCCCCTCCGGCTTTTTAATGGAAGACTTCCCATAGAGCAAGATTCGCCCTAGTGGCGATAATGAAGCAACTAAAATTAGAGCTCCATTATTCAGAAAGCTCTTAACATTTCCCTCAGAGCACTAACTACAGTTGTGGAGTGATTAGATTATTTTGCCAGGTATCAAAACCAATTACCGTTTGACATATGAAAATGCACTGAATTAGATGTGGTTTCCAGCTATTAAGCATCACACACTCAGAGATGAATCCAGGTGCCCCTCAACAAAACCTTGCTGCCAAACCACAGCGGGGCAAAATAAATTATCAAGTGATTCCCTGGGAACAATGTTTCCATGAAGCCCCAAGAAGACCCAATACTTATTTTATAGTACAGTTTTCACCTCCAAATTATTCCTCAAACATGTAAACAGAGAACAAATTTCATGGTTGAGCGTGTGTGAACATGAGCTGCCAGTGTACTAGCAGACGGGGCAGGATACCTTTAGAATACATTCCACATGAGGCTTGTTGCTCTAGAAAAGAAATGGATACTCTTGATTGTTAGAGAAATCCATACTGAAATAGGAACGGATAGGGATCCTAGCTCTCAATCTAACTACAGTATTAATGTTGCCATCCCCCTGGAAAGTCCAGAAGTGACATCATGCCTCTCTAGCAATCACCAGCAACTCTATGGTAAATCCATAGAGTTTCTGCTGGTTCCTAGAGAGGACTGAGGTTGCTGGTGGCCAACTGTATATAATAGTATGGAGTTGCTCTCATGGAGGTCAGAGGGAGGGAGCAAAAGTGTGAACTAGGGTTTCCAACTCCAGCTTGGGGATTTCCTGGAGATTTGGGAGCAGTGCCCAAGGAGGGAAGAGTTTGGGGGCAGGGAACCATATACTCCACCCTCCAAACCTGCTATGTTTTTCCAGGGGAACTGATTTGTGTAGTCTAGAGCTGTAATTCCATGAGATCTCCAGATTCTACTTGGAGGCTGGCAGCCCCCATAGGAACAGAAGGATGCAGCCAGAAAGATGCCCCTGAGATTAGCATTCTGGGTAAACAGAAAAGACAGGAAGGCTACAGAGGAATCTGACCTGTCCACCATTACTAGCTGTACTGCCTCCTCTGCGGTAGTGATATACCTGGTTCAAAGAGTCCTTCACTTCCAACAATGAGTTCGGAGCTGTTGACAGTATAAACAGAGCCAGAGAATGGGAAAATCTGGAGTGGCCCATGCTGAGACTGCAGAATGCAGCCACCCCTTTTCTGACGCTTCGCATCAGGAGATAATTATAAACAGGGCTATTTTTGGGCAGGAACGCACAGGAATGGAGTTCCGGCTGGCTCCCAAGTTGGCCACGCCCAGCAGGAACTCATTAGCATAATAGGCCACTCCCAACAGCAGGAACTCATTAGGACTGGCTACATTAGGGGTGTGTGGCCTAACATGCAAAGGAGTTCCTGCTACAAAAAAGGCCCTGGGTTTTGACAACAAACAAGGTAAACAGAATAACAAGGAAAAAATGGGTGTGGCTGGATAACCACACTTCTAGTAACATGGGGGTGCGGCCTAGTATGCTAATGAGCTTTGCTGTCAGGGGTGTGGCCCAATATGCTAATGAGTTCCTGTTGTTGGGTGTGGCCTATTATGCTAATGAGTTCCTGCTGGGCTTTTTCTACAAAAAGAGCCCTGGAAGAAGCACTTGCTAAGAAGACTCCCACCCACTCCTTCTGCTCCTCTGTGGCTTGATAAATGAAGGTACCGGGTCAGTGCTTTGCCATTTAAAGGGGGGAAAGAACAGGAAGAAGACTGCCATCTTCCCTGTAATCACACATATCCATAACAATTAGGGAACATTAGTCACAGTGTTTCTCCTCAAAGACATTCTGGGCAGCCTCCCACCAATCTCTCCTCGCCTCCTTGAGTAACAACCATAATCCGCTCAATGCTGTCTTTGACTAGGATCCTCATTTTCAATGAAGGGCCGATGCACACAATATGAAATCCTTTGGATAATCATGAGAACTTTATGTAACATGTGTGCTGGGCAGAGGTCATTTCAGGGGGAACGCGGGGGAACGCAGTTCCCCCGGGTGAGGTGCAGGGGGGCAGGGCACATGACGAAGCCCCGCCCCCTGCTTCCGGCCACCCCGCTTCCAGTCCTCATTCAGCCAGGAGGAGGCAGGAGAAGAGGGAGGGTAAGTTGCTTCCTCCCTGCCTCTCCACACCCCTGCCTGCCTGGGGCCAGGGAGGGCCTTGGCGGGGCTTCCTCGCACTCCCACTGGCCTTGCAGGTCCACCGCCGGGCCCCTGATGTCAGGGGGTGTGGGATATGCTAATGAGTTATGCTAATGAGTTCCCCTAGCTCTTTTTCTATGAAATGACCCCTGGTGCTGGGAGTTCCATGCCTCCAACGCGGGCGGGGGGGGAGCATAATTTGATTGTGACCATGGGGCATGTGAGGAAGAGGCTTGAAGGAAAATACAAGAATACTCCTTTCTCAGAAAGGCTTTGTACCTGCCCATTAAGGGAGGTTGAGACTACAGAGCGCATGTTTTTTTAGATGTCCGTATTATAAGGTGGCACGTAATAAAATCGCTCCGCTGACTGAACAAATTCCGGGTCTTTCCGAAAAAGCTAGACTTGAGTTTCTTCTATCTGATAGAAACCCCAAAATGACCCACCAAGTAGCCAGTTTCTGATTTGATCTTCTTGCAAATCAGTCAGTCCTAAAAGAAACCAACCCTGACTGTTCCCTGGAAGGCCAGATAATGAAACGGAAGCTCAAATACTTTGGCCACCAAATGAGAAGGGAGCCCTCACTGGACTAGACCCTGATGCTGGGAAAGATTGAAGGTCAAAGAAGACGGGGACGGCAAAGGATGAGATGGTTAGACAGTGTCATAGATGCAACGAACATGAAATTGAGCCAACTTCAGAGGACGGCGGAAGACAGGAAGGCCTGGCGTGATCTGGTCCATGGGGGCGCGAAGAGTCGGATTCGACTGTGCGACTGAACAACAAGAAGCCAGTTTCTGTATGGTGATACTCAGATCACAGAATCTCTACGGTAGCTAGTTAGATATAGTTGTTTGATATTAGATTGATATTAGATTAAATTTTAATTTGCTTTTAATGTTTCACTGATGTATCCTAAAATCTTGGAATATTGTAAAGGTGTACTTCTTTTTGTATGACTGGTCTAAGGACAGGAGGAGGAGGAGGACGAGGAGGAGGACGAGGAGGAGGACGAGGAGGAGGACGAGGAGGAGGAGATTGGATTTATACCCCACCCTTCACTACCCAAAGGAGTCTCAGAGCGGCTTACAAACTCCTTTCCCTTCCCCTCCCCACAACAGACACCCTGTGAGCAGTGTTCCCTCTAGGCTGAGTTAGTGTGAGCTAGCTCACAGTTTTTTACCCTCTGGCTCACACATTTTTGTCTTAGCTCAGGAAGGATGGCTCCAGAGCAAACTAATTCATACAGCAGCCAAATAGCTCGCTCACAACTTTAATGCCAGTAGCTCACAAAGTAGAATTTTTGCTCACAAGACTCCAAAGCTTAGAGGGAACATTGCCTGTGAGGTAGGTGGAGCTGAGAGAGCTCTGACAGAAACTGCTCTTTTTCAAGGACAGCTCTTGTCAGAACTATGCCTTACCCAAGGTCATCCAGCAGGTGCAAGTGGAGGAGTGGGGAATCAAACCCGGTTCTCCCAGATTAGAGTCCGCGCACTTAACCACTACACCAAACTGGCGCTCTGTAGAAATAAATTGAATTAAAATACAGAGCCAGTTCCCCTGGGGAAAAGGGGCCGGTTTGGAGGGTGGACTCAGGGGCATTATAGGCCACTGAAGTCCCTCCCGCCCCATAACCTGCCCTCCCCAGCCTTCACCCTCCAATTGTCAAGTATTTCCCAGCCTGGAATTGGCAACCCTAGAATCAGACCACAGGGTGATCAGTAGTGTTCCCAAACTCCAAGTAGGGCTTGGAGTTCTAGAATTACAACTGACGTTCAGAAGACAGAGGTCAATCCCCCTGGAGGAGATGGCTGCTTTGGAGAGTGGATTGTATGGCATTACACCTTGCCAAATTCTCTCCCCATCACAAACCCCGTCCTCCTCTAGTTCCACCCCCAAATCTCCAGGAATTTCCCAACCCAGATCTGGCAACGCTCACAAATCAAGGTCAGTTATCTGCCTGGTAGAGGGTCTTCAGGATCTCAGGTGGAGGTCTTTCACATTATCTGCTTCCCGAATCTTTAACTAGAGGATCCAGGAATTGAACCTGGGACTCTGCAGGCTGAGCCATCGCCCCGTATTTATTTATTTAGTCAAACATTTATAGGTCGCCTTTCTCCAGTGAAGGACTCTGGTGTAGTAGCAACAAGTAAAAATTTGGTAACTAGAGTGAATGGTTTAACTCTTCTGCTCCATCACAGTCACTTGCAAAGACAGCATCTGTTGAATCTACGGCACAAGACTGTAAGCATGTAAGGCAATTCCATTCCAAAGAGCATTCGGTGGAGGGTGAATTTTTCCAGCGGCTTCAGCTGATTGTCCTTTGTGTTTGAAACCGTGTGCATCTTAAGCAGGGGTCATTTCGTAGAAAAAGAGCTAGGAGGACTCATTAGCATAACTCATTAGCATATGCCACACCCCCTGACATCAGGGGCCCAGCAGTGGACCTGCAAGGCCAGCGGGAGTGCGAGGAAGCCCCGCCAAGGCCCTCCCTGGCCCCAAGCAGGCAGGGGTGGGGAGAGGCGGGGAGGAAGCAACTTACCCTCCCTCTTCTCCTGCCTCCTGGCTGAATGAGGACTGGAAGCGGGGTGGCCAGAAGCAGGGGGCGGGGCTTCATCATGTGCCCCGCCCCCTGCACCTCACCCGGGGGAACTGCGTTCCCCCGCGTTCCCCCCAGAAATGACCTCTGATCTTAAGTCAGAATGCTTTTCAATACCTGGGTTGTGTGTTTTAATCCTTTTTAATTTTGTCAACTGTATTGTTATTTATGACACAACAACTTTGGGCGCCTTCACACAAACTGAATAGCGCAGTTTCAGTCCACTTCGGCAGCCGTTTGCAAGTGGGTTTTGCCATTTCGCCCAGTGAAATCCAGTTGCAAAGTGCACTGACAGTGGATGGAAAGTGGGTTATTTCGTCTGTGTGAAAGCACCCCTTGGTTCCCACATTGTTTGCCGCCTTGAGTCCAAGGACATAAGGGGAATTTGGAACGTTTTTATTCATTCATTCATTCATTCATTCATTCATTCATTCATTCATTCATTCATTCATTTATGGGCATCAAGTTATAGCCGACTGATGGTGAACCCGTAGGGTTTTCAAGGGGAGAGGAAATCCCGTAGGGTTTTCGAGGGGAGATGAAATCCCGTAGGGTTTTCGAGGGGAGAGGAAATCCCGTAGGGTTTTCGAGGGGAGAGGAAATCCCGTAGGGTTTTCGAGGGGAGAGAAATCCCGGTAGGGTTTTCGAGGGGAGAGAAATCCCGTAGGGTTTTCAAGGGGAGAGGAAATCCCGTAGGGTTTTCAAGGGGAGAGAAATCCTGTAGGGTTTTCAAGGGTTTGCCATTGCCTGCCTCTGAGTCGCAGCCCTGGACTTCCTTGGTGGTCTCCCATCCAAATACTGACCAGGGCCGATCCAGCTTATCTTCCAAGACCTGATGAGATCAGGCTAGCCTGGGCCATCCAGGTCAGGTGACGGCTTTAAGTACATGAGGGTTGCCAGGTCCCTACCAGTGTTCCCTCTAAGCTGAGTTAGTGTGAGCCAGCTCACAGTTTTTTAGCCTCCGGCTCACACAGTTTTGCCTTATAGCTCAGGAAGGGAGGGCTCCAGAGCAAACTAACGTATGCAGCAGGCAAATCGCTCGCTCACAACTTTAATACCAGTAGCTCACAAACTAGGATTTTTGCTCACAGGACCCCACGGCTTAGAGGGAGTTTTGGTCCCTACCTGTTGCCAGTGGGGGGCTCCAGTCCACTGTCCTAGATATCCGTAGAGTGTTTTTCTCAGATGCTAGAGCGTCCCCCCCGCAACATGCCCTGCGTAATGACGTCACCTCTGGGTGATGTCATCATGCCGGGCACACCAGTGCAGTCAGGGCTGCTTGGGGGTGGGGCCAACTGAGCAGCAGCAGATCAGGGCCCCCCAAAATGGGTAAATCCCCATCCCCATCGGGGGAGTAGCAACCCTAAAATATATATATTTAAATAACTATTATGGCAGTTGGTTTGTATTCTCAGTACACCAGGACATGGCATGGCCAGTTCAGTGTTTACGTAGTTTAATGTTTTCCCGGTGTTCTTTTTTCATCCACGGAGATTTTTTTTTCCAGGCTGTTATGATGTTACATCTTATTTCTTTAAAAAGTTGATATGCAAATTATTCAGAGACCCCTTGAGGCAGCTCATGACATAATATAAATCGGATCAGTCATAAAAACAAACATTAAAATTAACAACCATTACAAACCAGCCAATGAAACCAAGCGGCATAAAAGCACATAAAACCCCACAAGCTTGAAAGCACATAAATAGGTTCTGCGCCTTCTCTTTGCCTCTAATTAAAACCTGAAAAAGGAAGGGGTCTGGATGGAGTTCTCTGTGTTGGTTGTGGAAACAGTAAAAATATGGATTGAACTGACATTCTTTCTTCATGTGTTAAAAAAAAACCCTGTAGAACACAGCATGTGAATCACAGAGTCTTACAACCAGGGGTCATTTCCTGCAGGAGCGCACAGGAGTGGAGCTCCAGCAGTAAGGAGCCCAGGGGGCAGGCACATGCAACAAGCCCCACCCCCTGCTCCCAGAAGCCCTCAGTCGGGCCACGAGGAGCAAGAAACAGCCAGGTAAGTTGCAGAGCCTCCCCCCCGGCCCACCTTCAGGTACAAGCTCTCCCTCCTCTTAGAGGGCAGATCTGTGTGTTACCCACTGCCCCATAGCTAGCAATCCAAAACAGTCCAGTGGCACCTTTAGGACCAAGTTTTATTCAGGTATAAGCTCTCCCTCCTCTGCGAGGACAGATCTGCACATTCCCCCCCCCCCAATAGCTAGCAATCCAAAACAGTCCAGTGGAGCCTGAGCGGTGGGTGTTGCCTTCTGACACACTTCCGGTGATGTCAGGGGGTGTGGCATATGCAAATGAGTTATGCTAATGAGTTATGCTAATGAACTCCTGCACCTCTTTTTCTACGAAATGACCCCTGCTTACAACCCCATCTAAGTCCAGATACTTGGAGGAAATTGGGCTCTGATGCTCCTGGGCATGCTACAGAGACACACCCCTGCGGAGTTGGCCTCAAGCAACCCATGAGAGAAAAAGAGGGTCTGGATTATACCTGAGGTGATAGCAGCAACAGAGAAAGGAAGAGCAAGACATTGTCCCACAATGTGACGGAGATCACAATATATCAACTGATTCCACAAAAAGCGAGGAGGTTTCAAGCCATGTATACTCCTATGGCAGCTGTTTACACATGGGTGCAAAAAGACGGTCCCCCCTGGTCCCTCCTGATGCACCCCCTGGTCCAGTGGTGTAGAGGAAAACCAGGACTGACTATCTGTTTTGGGGAAGAACAAAGTAGGCACCCAGATACAGGGTTACTAACTCTGGGTTGGGAAACATTTGGAGATTTAGAGGGTGGAGCCAGGGGAGGGCAGGGTTTGGGGAGGGGAGGGACCTCTTTAGTATGTAATGCCATAGAGTCCACCCCCCAAAGCAGCCATTTTCTCTAGGGGAACCAATCTGTGTTGGCAGGAACTCAGATGTAGTTCTAGGAGATCTCCAGGCCCCACTGGCAGGTCCCCACAGCCACCATATTCAGTATCACTATTATCGGGTGTCCCTGTGTGCAGAGACCTATTGCGTCCCATTGGACTTCTTGCTCTCCGTAAGCCCTCTGCGCAACCAGCCACAGCAACACCCATTTTGCTAGCCACGGGTGTTGGCAGGGTGTAGATGTGCAGTAAAAGGCAGCACAAGCTGTTTAAAGAATTACATCGATTTGTTAAGACAAGAACAAACTTTGTACAAAGGAGAAGTCTAACTGTCTAACTACCTAGGAGGGAGTTAGTAGCAAAAAAGATCTCGACACGAGCGGGGGAAATCCTAATTGAGCAATCAGGACACAGGAAGGAGACAATTTGAAAATAGTGGGAAGACCCTAATCTCACTATGCTAATTAGTTGCCCCCTCTGCTGCCCCCTGCAGGATGTTCTTGTCATCTCTTTTATCTATGCACGATAGACCTTGCATATTCCAACAATAGGTAATCATCACTACAGGATGACATTATAAATCAAGTTAGGTTTGGGGTGAATAAACTTTATCAGCGCAACACAGAGGAATTCATCTTGACCTTTCATTTTTAAAAAAAAGATATATTTCACTTGTATACGTTATTTTAATACAAGCCTCATATTCATTCTCAAAACAATCCATGATTGTCTTCCTTTGCAGAAGCCTCTTCTGAGTATCCCTAAACCTAGTGACCATTCCACTTGTAAATCAATGGGAAAACATCTTTTTAAGAGGAAGCCATGGGGAGGGGGAGAGAGAGAAAAGAGAAATTAGCTCTGTAGGTAGGGTTACCAACCTCCAGGTGGTGGCTGGAGATCTCCTGCAATCACAACTGATCTCTAGGAGACAGAGATCAGCTCACCTGGAGAAAATGGCTGCTTTGGATTCCCAGTCCAGACCTGGCAATCCTATCTGTACGTCTGATCTCAAAACTGTGCTTTAGCTATTCATGGAGGATCAGTAACTTCAACTCCTTTGCATCTTGGGTGAAACCCCCCTAACGTAGCCAATCCTCCAAGAGTCTGTAGGTCTAATCTCAAAACTGTGCTTTAGCTATTTATGGAGGATCAGTAACGCAGGGCTCTTTTTGTAGCAGGAACTCCTTTGCATCTTGGGCGACACCCCCCTAACATAGCCAATCCTCCAAGAGCTTACAGAGCTCTCCTTACAGGGGCTACTGTAAGCTCTTGGAGGACTGGCTACATTAGGGGTGTGTCGCCCAATATGCAAAGGAGTTCCCGCTACAAAAAGAGCCCTGGCAGAACCGTTGTTTAGGGTTGCCAGCTCTAAGTTGGGAAATAACTGGAGGATGGGGGGGGGAGCCTGGGGACTCGGGCAGGGTTTAGGGGGGAAGGGACCTCAGTAGTATATAATACCACAGGGTCCACTCTCCAAAGCAGCCATTTTCTCCAGGGGAACTGATCTCCAGGGAGATAAATTGTAATAGCAGGAGATCACCAGGTGCCACCTGGAGGTTGGCAACGATACCCATGTTGGCACCGCAGCTAAAGAAGCTTCTTATAGTAGCTCTGGGCAGATGACGATACTCGCAGTACTAAGATGTTCATTGGCTTTCTGCACACAATGTACCGGCAGAGAGAAGGGCCTAATTATTTCACGCTTCCCTTTAATCATCCGAATAACGCTACAGGCATGGCTATTATCTTTCCATGGTGTTCTCCTTGTATCTAAAAATCCTCCCCTCCAGGATTTTAAAAAAAGGCAATTAAAATCCTATTGTCGTCTGTTTGAAAGCTCTGGCAAAAAGCAAGTCCTTCAAAGCAGAAAGGGGGCGGTGTATTATTTTTAATGAGCACCAATTCCAGTGTTATGCACCCATCCACTCCTTAAAGATCCATTTATCAGCAGAAACAAACAAAAAGATCCCCTAACAATCACTCCAATTACACTCAGAAAGATCAGCACAGCTTACTCCAGAAAGGTCGGGACCCAGAAATGGATACAATTAGAGCCAGTTTGGTATAGTGGTTAAGTGCGCAGACTCTAATCTGGGAGAACCGGGTTTGATTCCCCACTCCTCCACTTAGAGTTTTCCCTCGGATGACCATGGCCCTGCCCCCAGCATGCCTGGCGTGGTCGCGTCACTTCTGGGTGACGTGCACGTCAGGGTGGGGCTCCCCCCGGGGCCCGATCCACCGGCGGCAGGGAACGGGCCTCTGGGGTGGGAGTTTCCCCGCCCCCCGGGGGGACTTGGCAAGCCTACATTCAACTGACAAGTGGACTTCCAGCTTGCTGGAAACAAGACTTGTCCAGTCATTTCCAGTGTGGAATTAAAGAGCTTCTACAGAGAGACGTCCTACATATTTTAATTCTCTCTAGCCAAAGCTGCTGCTCTGTTATGACAGGACCCGTCATCCTAAATTAAACTCTTGGCGTTCTTGATTGAATTGATTGAACAAGACAGCTTTCGTGGTAGCAAGGAATGACTGTGCGTTACAAGAGACAGCAAGGAGAATCCGAGGAAGGGAATACAACGTTGAGATCTTATTATTTCATATCTAGGAGCTCCACTCAAAAACCAAACCCCCACTGAGGAGGGGGACTGAAGAGACATAGGCCCAATCTGCATTTAGCATTTGCTCAGTTGTTTTACCAAATCCACACTGGAACAGAAAAAGATGCAGTTCAAAACCACATTCAACTACCCTGGGCCAACACTATACTGACTGCAGAGTCACCCCACCCCCC
>NW_015165928.1:141640-144815 GCF_001447785.1 Gekko japonicus
CACCATAAAACCGGAGTTCAAACAAAGTGAAAGTGGCATGCAGTCTGGTAAAAGGTAAAGGTAAAGGTTCCCTTGCTCGAAAGCCAGTTGAATCCGACTTTAGGGTTGCGGTGCTCATCTCCATTTCAAAGCCGAAGAGCCAGCGCTGTCCCAAGACGTTTCCGTGGTCATGTGGCCGGCATGACTAAACACCAAGGTGCACGGAACGCTGTTACCTTCCCACTGAAGTGGTACCTATTTATCTACTTGCAATTTCTTGCTTTCGAACTGCTAGGTTGGCAGGCGCTGGAACTAGAGACAGGAGCTCAGTCCAGTGTGTGGAACCCGGGTCTCAAACTGCTGAACTACTGACCTTCCACAGCCTGCAGTTCCGCGTCTTAACTACTTGAGCCACCGCAGCTCTGGACACCGCCATAAAATGCGACACTTAGTCAAAGTGAAAGTGGCATGCAATATAGACGGGAATTTCTGTTCCAGTGTGGGTTTGGTATAACAGCAGAGCAAATGCTAGATGCAGACTGGGCCTAAGAAAATGAAGTTGCTGTTTCCTCTTAACTGTCGCTGTTCAGAGTGGTCTCATTGCATTTTCCCATGTTGGGAAATGGAAGAATCATCACCCATCACAGTATTTGACATTATTTTCAGGAAGACTTTCTCCATTAGGTCTAGGGTTGCCAAGTCCATCTTCCACCCCCAGCGGAGGACTTTGGGGGCGTTCCTGGAGGGGGCGGGGCATCCCCGACATGAAGACGTCACATTGGGGACATCCGCCCCCCCCCCCCCCCCTGCGCCCGATCCCCAGAAACGGCCGGTCCCCGCACCTCCCTGCACTTAAAGGAGCCGGCGTTTCCCCTTTAAGTGCAGGAGCTGGCGTTTCCCCTTTAAGAGCAGCCGCGTTTCCCTTTTAAGTGCATGAAGCTGGCATTTCCCTGCAAGCCTGATCTCAAGCAGAGATCGGGCTTGGGAGGAAACACGGGTTCCACACACTTAAAGGGAGAGATAGGGTTGGCTGTGGGTGTTGGGGGTGGGGCTTCCCCCGCAGGCCATCTGGCCGGTGGCGGGTAGAACCCCTCCCCAAAACGGGGGACCCCTGGCAGACCGGGGGTTTGGCAACCCTAATTACGTCTCAGAAGCTAAGTAGGGTTGGCCCTGGTTAATAGTTGGATGGGAGACGCCACCGAAGTCCAGGGCTGCTATGCAGAGGAGGGAATGGCAAACCAGTGCTGTTCGTCTCTTGCCTTGAAAACCCCATGAGGGGCTGCTACAAATCATCTGTGAACGGACGGCACTTTCCTCCACCATCAACAGATTGCAAAAACTGTGTTACAGCTCACTGACAGGACACCTTCTGTCAAGAAACTGGCCTTGTCTAGCTGTTTCTTGGCCTTTCCAATTTTGATTCAGGCTTTTGGGCCTAGGCGAGTTACTGAAGGATCTGGGATAGGAATGCCAGACTTCCCAGGGGAGGTGGGGGTCCCATGCTCTCAGGCCTCACCTCTCCATGGTCAGCCTTTTGACTGTAATTTGGGCCTTTTGCGGCCAGAACACCTGCTTTTTGGATTAGGGTTGCCGGGTCAGGGTTGGAAATTACCTGGAGACTTTGGGGGTGGATCCAGGAGAGAGCGGGGTTTGGGGAGGGGAGGGGCCTCAGCATGATACAATGCCACAGAGTCCACCCTTCAAAGCAGCCATTTTATCCAGGGGAGCTGATCTCTGTCAGCTAGAGATCAGTTGTAAAAGCAGGAAACCCCCCAAGCCCCACCTGGAGACTGGCAACCCTATATCGGACATGGAGTTCTATCTGGACTGTAGCTTCAGTCCAACCAGGTAACACCTGGGTCAGAGGACTAAAGCCTGAATAAGTATTCTAGGGCCCCGGTCACACGGGCCGGATATCGCGGGGGGAAATGCGTGGCTAATTGCCCCGGCGCAGTTTGATCCGCAATAATGCGATCAGACGCGATGGCGGCACACCATGGGTCCTTCCCTTGGCATCAGCAGGTAAACGAGGGACCGGAGGGAAATGCCGCGCGCCGCGCGTCTGGAGGCAGCCTGTGGCAAACGTTTACTAGTACCTTGGGCGGGCGCCGGATGCCACGAGCTACCACCGGAAACGTGATCATTTGGGTTTGGGGGCTTCAATCTAAACCCAGGACCTTGGCCAATTTGGGCTACAGCTACCAAAGTAGTTGTTTGGAATGACTGTGATAAGCACCTTGCAGGGCTTATATTTTTATTAACAACCTATAGCAATGCTCCCTAAGCTGTGGAGTCTTGTGAGCAAAAATTCAACTTTGTGAGCTACTGGCATTAAAGTTGTGAGTGAGCCATTTGGCTGCTGCCTCAATTAGTTTGCTCTGGAGCCCTCCTTCCTGAGTTAAGAGAAAAATGCGTGAGCCGGAGGCTAAAAAACTGTGAGCTAGCTCACACTAACTCAGCTTAGATGGAACACTGCCCAATAGGGATGGACACTTGGTCCCTCGGTCTCTCATCTGAAGGTTCACTTAGAAGGGTGACTTGTTATCCTGGGCAGTGAGGATTCACTTCCCAGCCTTCTGTGCTTTGCTCTTGACCTTCACCCAAAGCCTTCCCATGGGACAAGGAGGCTTTGACACCTTCCAAATGACAGCTTCAGAACCTGTAGCAAAGAGGGAGCCCCTTCCAGAGGACTGTGTTACATCAGCAGATGTTCTCTGTCTACAAAGATTTTGGGAAAGTACTAAGCTCTTGATAAAAGATATTACAGGGATAGATTTACCGATGGCACCAGAAATTTTCCTATTAAATATCACACCAGAAGGAATTAAATAGAACGGACTAAGTATTATCTTATATATAATTACAATGTCAAGAATACTTGTTGCAAAGAATTGGAAGACAGACAGAATACCGAGTAAGGGAGATCTGATTACCAAACTTTTTGAAATTATCGAAATGGATAAACTGAACATGTTTTTGGCGGGAAAAACAGATGAAATATTTAAACATAAATGGCAAAAAGCCATTAAATGGTATGAAGAAACTGTGTAATGTAACCCCCTAAAATAGAAAATAAGATATAAATGTATGATGTTGGAAAACTGAAAATAAAACTTAAAAAAAAAAGCAGATGTTCTCTGTCAGCCTTATGGTCGCCAGGTTCTCCATGGCCACCAGCAGGGGATGAGGGGTAGGG
>NW_015165929.1:0-64519 GCF_001447785.1 Gekko japonicus
ACCCAAAGGAAAGGTTGTGTTCTCTCCTCAGCAGGCAGGACCTCTCCCAGGAGCACTCCCAAACTCCTAACCTCTGGTGCTGGCACCAGTGGTGCCCCATCGAAGGTCAGGAGTGGGATCCCTGCCCTCGGACCACCCCGGCTCAGGCACAGGACCTCCATCTTCATCGTATTCAGTTTCAGCCAGCTCAGTCTAAGCCACGGCTTGTAACGCCCGGTCCAGAACTTCCAGTTTGGAGTCAGACTGGCTGCCCAACAACAGATAAAGCTTGGTGTCATCCGCATATTGGTGACAGCCCAGCCCATCCTCCGGGCAATCTGAGCAAGGGGGGTGCATATAGATGTTGAATAGCACTGGGGAGAGTACTGCCCCTTGAGGCACTTCACAGTTCAGTGGGAGCCTCTGTTCCCCTAGCGCCACCCTTTGTCCCCGACCTCGGAGTAAGGAGGTAAGCCATTGTAAGGCAGACCCCTGAAGTCCCATGTCGGTGAGATAGTGGATCAGTAACTGATGGTTGACCGTGTCGAATGCTGCTAACAGGTCCAACAGCAACAGCCCTGCCAGTCCACCCCGATCCAGATATGCCTCTGGAGGTTGTCTGTGAGGGCGACCAGTGCTGTCTCTGTCCCATGGCCTGGGTGAAAGCTGGACTGGAAGGGATCTAAAATGGAAGCATCATCCAGAAAGCCCTGAAGCTGAATTGCCACAGCCCTTTCTATTATTTTGCCCAGATAGGGTAAGTTGGAGACCGGCTGGTAATTTGCCAAATCAGACGGGTCCAGTGAAGGTTTTTTCAACAGTGGGTGGGCCACTGCTTCTTTAAGTGCCCTAGGGAACAGTCCCTCAGTAAGGGAGTTGTTGATCTCAATTAGGCACCTTGAAACCCATCGCAGCCAGCTTTAATAAACCACGACAGGCATGGATCAAGACAGCATCTGGTTGGGCATACAGCCAGGAGCAGTTTGTCAACTTCCTCTAGGCTGAGTGGGCTGAAATGATCCATAATCTGACTTGAAGACATGCATTGAGCCTCGAGTTCACTGGAGGTCACGGCAGAGTGACAAGACTTTATCTGCAAAGTAGCTCGCAATGGCCTTGCAGCCTATGTCCAATTCCTTAGCGTTTGGCCTGCCTTATGGCAGGGCAGTCAGAGACCGAATTGTTCTAAAGAACTGGACTGGGCATGAGCTCGCAGATGCAATCGTGGCCACATAGAATTCACACTTCATGGCTTTGACAGCCATCTCATAGGATCTCATAAACGTCCCATAAGAAGCTCTTGTGACCTCGTCGCAGGCACACTGCCACCATCTCTCTAGTTGTCTTAGCCTCCACTTCATAAGCCACAATTCCTGGGTGAACCAGGGACTGAGCTTAGAGCAGGGGCGCAGAGGACGTCGGGGAGCGATCTTGTCGATGGATGTCAAGAGTCGGCTGTGCCAATCCTCTACAAGCTCATCTAATGAACCGCCAGGGAGCCTTGGATCCCACAGAGCCATCTGAAGCCGCATAGGGTCCATTTGGCTCTGCGGATGAGCTAAAATACGCTCGCCACCCAAACACAGTTGGAGTGAGACATTCAGACGGGCTTTCAGAGCAAGGTAGTCCAACCATGGTACTGCTAAGGCAGTAATCTGGTCCACTGTAACTCCCGCCGCAAAGATCAAATCGAGCATGTGCCCAGCCCGGTGAGTGGGGGTCGTTATATATTGGGAGAGTCCTAGCGCTGCCATGGACAACACCAGATCTGTTGCCTGAGTGGAGGACAGGCACCATGTTGGGGATACCGCTTGGTGGGTGGTCATGCATGACAGGGCCTTTTGTGCAGCGGCATCAAGATTAGGGAATTCCCCTGCCAGAGATGTTTGCTCTGCTCCATCTCTGTAGGTCATCTGGTACCAAGGAAAACCTTTGTTATTCTGCTGAATTAGTTCCACAGGCGCAGTGGTGGCTTTTTGTTGGCTTGGCTGCTGCGATGGGCTCTGGACACAAATGCAATTTCTGTGGTAAATCTATCCTTGAAGACTTTTTGCAAAGGGTGGGAGAGAAATACTGTAAAACATAAAATACAGGTTAAATATATATGGGGGGGGGATGCAACCCTGATCTTAAACCAGCAAAGGCACAAGACTGGCTTTGAGTTCCATGGAGGTCTTTGTTCAAAGTGGAGGTGGCCACAGATTCTTTCAGAAGAAAGAAGCCAGAAAGAAAACTGAATGTCATTCTTTGGGGGGGGGGGGGGGAGCCCCACACACTGCCATTATGAATTGTCTCTGTAACAACTGCTTCATTTAATTCTGCACTTAAAGTTGACAGGCAAACTTCCATTTGCTAGTAGACTTCATCCAAGTGTTGCCGTTTTAACTATTTTCTGTGCTTTTCTTCCCTTGGCTTTCACCCATTATTGTGTGTTTCTGGGTATATCTTCTCATTTCATTTCTCTCTTCCATGTTGTGTCTTTCTGTACAATTGTGTGCCTCTTTCCCCTTGGTTTGATACCAGAGAGGAGGAGGAGTATGAAGAGGAGGAAGAGGAACAACCAATCACAGAACCCAATACAGAGGATGAGAGGGAGGAAGAGGCTGCTAGGCAGGCCCAAGCCAGGTACCAGGACCGAGCCCTTCCTAACCGCACCTTCAGAGTGAAAGTTCTGAGCATGTCACTCACTGTAGTAGCTAATGGCCCTTTAAATTCTATGTTATTTCCTTGTTAAAATATATATATTTTTAAAAAATTGTCTTCACTAACACTTCACTTCACTTCTTATATATAATTCTAAATTCTAAAAAACAGAACAAAACTACTCCCTTAACTCTAGAAACAAAAAGGGGGGCTGTGACAACATACTGATATTTTGTGTATTCTCATTTTTCTTGCTTGTAAGTTCCTGTTTCTTGGGGGGGGGGTGTTTCCTGTTCTGCACATGTTTTGCTCCCTCTAGTGGTTGATTCAGTATTACATCAGTTTATGTCTGGCATGAAAACCTGCAATTTCAATCTGTAGAGAGATATGCGGGGAATAAGCTGCTATAATATCAAATTGACCACTAGAAGGAGCAAAACACCTGCAGAACGGGGGGGGGGAGGGACAGGGACACACAAGTAACAAAAATGAGAATGTGGGAAAGCCCTAAATTAAGGAGGATAATAGAAGTATGCCTACATCTTATTTCTAACACTCATTGTAGTTTTTGTAGACCAATTTCCACTTTTAAAGTTTTAGCAAACACCGGGCTTGATTCAGATAGGCCAAAATTAAAATTTATGATTTCTACTTGTTCATATTTTAGGAGAAAATATGTATTTATTCACTAAAAATGCATCAATTTGGTACAGGAAAATGTGTCTGTCTTGTGTGTATGAATGTTACGTACACTATGAACATGCACACGTTAATACAGGTTCTAGCTT
Organism: Gekko japonicus; assembly: GCF_001447785.1. Lineage (NCBI taxonomy): Eukaryota > Metazoa > Chordata > Lepidosauria > Squamata > Gekkonidae > Gekko > Gekko japonicus. Next base: position 3,411 of record NW_015165929.1, read on the forward strand.
TCATTATTCTTTTCCCAAAGTGTTTCAGTTTATATTACAAGATGTTGGCCTCTGGCATCTTAAACCAAATAAATATATGAGAAGCAAAAAGCACTCCTCTTAAGGATTGGTCAAATGTTTGATTTTGCTGTCCTGTAATATTTAAACTGGGGTTCTTTCCTGCACACCTTCCAATTTTTTTAAATTACTTGAACAAAGAGGGTTTTTTAAATATTTTGAATTCCAAATAGAATAGTTCAGCAATTTGTATTATTGGTTCTCTGCCTATAAGACTTGGAGGACTGTCCTCTGAAACGGTAACATCAGGTTACAGCAAAATATCCCACGCAGTGAATCAGCAGGTCCCAATAGAAGAGAAGAAGAAGAAGAGATTGGATTTATACCCCGCCCTTCACTTGGAGTCTCAGAGCGGCTTACAAACTCCATTCCCTCCCCCCTCCCCACAACAGACACCCTGTGAGGTGGGTGGGGCTGAGAGAACTCTGACACAAACTGCTCTTTTTCAAGGACAGCTGTGCCAGAGCTTGTGACTGACCCAAGGTCACATCAGCAGGTGCAAGTGGAGGAGTGGGGAATCAAACCCGGTTCTCCCAGATTAGAGTCCGCACACTTAACCACTACACCAAACTGGGATACTGGGAGAAGCCCATATTGCAGAGGAAGAGCTTTGCTGCCCCGTGAGGGCACTCCCCCCCCCCCAGACTTTCCCCCTCTCTGGCATCCGTCAATCACCCTGATCCCTGTGCATCTGCCCTTCACCGTGAAGCCTCTGGCAGCTCGTTTCCAGCCCGCAGTTGTTCCTCCTCATTTAGTCTGAGTCCTGCAGAGGAGTGATGCGTGGCTCCAAGGGAGGACCCTTCCTGTATTCCGGGGCAGACTCTGGCAGTCAGGACCCATTCGCCTAGCTGCACTCATTTCTGAACTGATTTTAAGCGGAGAGACAAAAGCCTGCTGTGATAGGGATGAGTCCCATGTAGAAGAGATTCCCCCAAAGCCCTTTCTGTCTCCCTTGACCTCTGAGGAAATGTGTAAGTGGATAAGAGCAGGATCCCCAACCTTTTCCACCCTACAGCCACTTTTGGAATGGTGAGCTCAGCCACTAAAATGGCTGCTGTGGCACAGCCAATCAGATCTCCGATAGCTAATCAGTGTTCCCTCAAAGCCGAGTTAGTGTGAGCTAGCTCACAGTTTTTTAGCCTCCAGCTCACACATTTTTGTTTCAGCTCAGGAAGGAGGGCTCCAGAGCAAACTAATTTACGCAGTAGCCAAATCGCTCGCTCACAACTTGAATGCCAATAGCTCACTAGACTTTTTGCTCACCAGACACCACAGCTTAGAGGGAGCATTGGTAAGAACCTCATGTGGCCTGCCCACTTTCTAAAAACACCTGGTGGGAGTCAGGAAAGGTGTTGGCGGGCACCGTGGCACCCATAGGCACCCTGTTGGCAAATACAGCTTTCCCTATGTTAATTCTTGTACTTTGCTTTCATTGTGACCTGTCCTTCACAGCTGCCGCAGTAACTTCCTTTTCTTCCCTACCCTGCCCTGTCTTTCCTTTGCTTCTCACGTGCCTTTTATCTCCAGTGGGCTCTCGGAAGTGCAGGAGACTGGAAATGAGCCAGAAAGTTCAGAGCCGGTGGCCTCTCCAAATGTCCTTTCTCAAGAAGAGAGGCCTTCTCCTGTGAGCTTTAGGGCAGAGAGTCCTTCCAGCAGTTCTTCATCCTCTGTGTCTGATCCATTCGCTTCGCATCATTTTCCTCTTCGCTCATCACCCTCCTCATCTGTACCCATCAGCTGCTCACAAAACTCATCATCCTCGTCGGCTGCTACAAAGTCCTCTCCAACGGTTGAAAAATTACCTTACGTACCTCATAGCCCCTTTCACCTCTTCTCCTATGATCTCGAAGAGCCCTCCACAGCTGGGAAAGAGAAGGAACCAGAAAAGATAAGAGAACAGAGGTAGCTCTTCTTGAGAGTTTTGTAGATCTGCAAGATAAGTGGATTAGACTGTTTGAGAAATATTTTTGCGCACATGTCAATCCGTCCTTTGATTTACCCTGTCCTTATTTGACCCATTTTATCTCCAAATTATGCAGGCCAGAGGTCCCAGGTTCAATCCCTGGCATCTCCAGTTAAAAAGGCCAGGTGCCAGGTGGTGATGCCAAAGGAGACCCTGGGAAGCCAATGCCGGTCTGAGTAGACAGGACTGACCTTGTGTCAGGTTCCACAGCAAGTCACTCTCCACACACACGTTTCCTAAGGAGCGTTATGCTTTATTAGTGTACAAGACTGGTACCATGTCCACAGGATTATTGTTAGGAATAACTAGAAGGCGGGAACATCCCAATACATATAGCTGGGCAAGGCAATTAGCTAAGTAAATGAACTCCGAGCACGCGGGCGGGAAGACTCCCAGTGGGAGGTTACATAATGAGCGGGAGAGTTGTAGTCTGTTCCTGAGAGCAGAAAGATTCACACCAAATGTGGACCCCAAGCCCTCCCTACCTCACAAGGCCAGACTGATCATGGCGTCTAGCTCCCACGGTCTCCCTGGCATGTTTACTGCAAGCTGCTGAGCGGCAAGCAAGCGGGAACAGGGAAGGGCAGAATACACAGAAATGGCAGCTAGCTGACACCTTGATGGACCAAGGGTCTGGTTCAGCCTCATGTGTCATGTGTCCAAATTTTTTAGGGGCCTATTCCTGTGTGCTAAAGCATCTGTTTAGCCTGGAGAGCGGCTGCCAGTCTGAGTAGACAATACTGACCTTGGTGGATTGATGGTCTGATTCAGTATCAGGCAGCTTCATGAGTTACGTGTTCAAGTTTTTTTAGGGGAGGGGCTGTGGCTCAATGGCAGGGCATCTGCTTAGCGTGCAGAAGGTCCCAGGTTCAATCCATGCATCTCCAGTTAAAGATCAGGTAGTAGGAAATGTGAAAGAGCTCTGCCTGAGACCCTGGAGAGCGGCTGCCAGTTTGACTACACACTACCGACCTTGATGGACCAATAGTCTGATTCAGTGTAAGGCAGCTCCAGGTGTTCATGCACCCAAGTGTTTTAGGAGAGGGACCATTCCTGAGTGGTGGAGCATCTTATTAGCCTGGAGAGCTGCTGCCAGCCTGAATAGACGGTACTGATCTAGATGGGCTGATTCAGTATAAAGAAGAGGGGGGGAAATGTGCCAGGCACCAGAGGTTAGAAATATTTATGAGCCAATCAATGATTGCAACAAATACAGATAATGAGTAGAAAAATTCCAAACCTGGTTAGAAAACTTACTGATTGATTATGTGCATTTTATTGCAGATTTGCCATTATACCAGGTCAATTTCTTCATTCAAGTGTGTGCTTGAATTCATGACCTTATTGTAGGTTTTTCAATCAGGTTTGTGAGATTTTTATTTCACTCATTAATTGTTGATTTCTGGGTCATGTATTGATTATGTATATTTTGTTGCTGACTTTTATTGCATGTAGGATAAACTCTTCAACTTCCCCATTAATGTAACCTACAACATGCATTCTATATAGGGCATTTTTGCTTAGATTGGTTGCAGACTACAAAGAGGACTTTTCTGTTCAAGTTGGCTGCAAGCCACGATACCACAAGGTTATATTTGACTGCAAGTTACACACACAAGCTCACTGTCAGATTTCGAAACAGGATATTAGCCGGAAAAAAAAGCATTCCTGTATTGAGTTTTTTGTACACAACTGATGGTTTTGGTGCATTACTGATGATGTCCATGTACATTGTTCATTAATTTTGTGCATTACCATTTATGCCTTTATACTATTTCTGGTTTCACGTATATGTGTTGCAATCATTGATTGGCTCATAAATATGTTAACCTCTGGTGCCTTGCACATTTTTTTCTCTTTTGATTCAGTATAAGGCAGCTTCATGTTTGTTCAGTTACATAGATGTTCAGATTCCGTGAAAAAGGAGAGAGCAGGATTGCATCTTGAATTTTGCGTTTGGATAGGAGTTTCTAGACCAGCACACTTAAGCCCCCTCTGCACACCACAGTTTTGTTATGCATGGATTGGGTAGACTGGCCTCCTTGCACAGAAGCCTCAATGACATTTTTTGTATTTATTTATTTTTAAATTTATATCCCGCCCTCCCTGAAGGCTCAGGGCGGCTCACAAGGGGCATAAATGCCGAAGTTAAAACAATAAAACAACACAAAACAGTATAAAATACAATAAATACAATTCACTAAAAATTCCTTCCATGGTGCTCCAAGGATATTTAACTATAGATGCAAGATGGGGTTCTAAGATAACTTATGCTAAGCAACAACAGTAATGATAATAATATACAGTAACAACAATATATGTCCCTATAGCGCTGTCATATGCCAGGAACGTCTCACACCCCCAGTATTGTCCGCTCCAGAGACGGTCAATTTGCGGAATTAAGAAGAAAGGGGGGGGGTGCAGATGGAATAATGATGGCGGATGATGGTGGTGGATGATCTCATTCCACCAGGTAGGAGCCGCCACCGAAAATGCCCTGGCCCTGGTAACTGCAAACTTAATGTTCCTGGGGCCTGGAATATCCAGGAGATTTTGATTCCCCAACCGTACTGACCTTGGGGGAACATGAGGGGAGAGGCGGTCCCTTAGGTAAGCCGGACCCTGACCATATAGGGCTTTAAAGGTTAAAACCAGCACTTTGAAGCGAATCCGGTACGCCATTGGCAGCCAGTGCAGCGCTGCGTTACAGTAGTCTAGCCTCAAGGTGACCGTCGCATGGATCACTGTGGCCAGGTCATCTCTGTCGAGGAAAGGAACCAACTGCCATGCCAGCCGAAGATGGTAAAAGGCCACCATCGTTCAGGTGGAGTCCAGAAGCACACCCAAGCTCCTAACCTCCGACGCTGGTACCAAAGGCGCCCCGTCGAAGGTCAGGAGAGGGAGCCCCAACCCCGAACCTATCCGACTCAGGCCCAGGACCTCCGTTTTTGCCTCGTTTAGTTTCAGCCGACTCAGTCTGAGCCAACCAGCCACAGCCTGTAACGCCCGATAAAGGTCATCCGGGGTGGAGTCCGACCGGCCGCCCAGCATCAGATAGAGCTGGGTGTCATCTGCATATTGATGACACCCAAGCCCACAACTCCGGACAATCTGGGCAAGGGGGTGCATGTAGATGTTAAACAACATCGGGGACAGCACCGCCCCCTGAGGCACCCCACATTCAAGGGGCCACCTCTGGGACCGCTGATCCCCTATCGCCACCCTTTGTCCCCGACCTTGGAGAAAAGAGGCAAACCATTGAAGGGCGAGCCCCTGAATCCCCACATCGGCGAGGCGGTGGGCTAGCAACTGGTGGTCGACTGTGTCAAACGCGACCGACAGATCTAACAGCACCAGTGCCGCCACATCGCCACGATCCAGATGCCTACGGAGGTTGTCAGTCAAAGCGACCAGTACCGTCTCCATCCGGATTGGAAGGGATCAAGGACAGAAGCGTCATCCAGAAAGCCCTGTAGCTGTGTCGCCACCGCCCTCTCAATGAGTTTGCCCAAATAGGGCAAATTGGACACCGGCCGGTAGTTGGCCAATTTGGCCGGGTCCAAAGATGGTTTTTTCAAGAGAGGGCGGACCATTGCTTCCTTGAGTGCCCTAGGGAACCGTCCCTCCAAGAGGGACTTGTTGACAATCTCCCTCAGGGCACCTCGAAACCCCTCGCGACCCACTTTAATGAGCCAGGAGGGGCACGGATCAAGGTCGCATGTGGTTGGACATACAGATACGAGCAATCTGTCAACTTCCTCCAGGCTGAGTGGGTTAAAACTCACTAAACCCGGCACCAAATACGTGCAAGGGGCCTCAAGTTCGCTCACTGTATCAATTTTGGCGGGAAGGTCACGGCGGAGCGCCAAGACTTTCTCTGCAAAATAGCTCGCAAAGACTTCACAGCCAATATCCAATTCCCTAGCGTTTTGTCTGCCCTGTGGCAGAGCTGTCAAAGACCGAATTGTACTAAATAATTGGGCCGGGCGTGAGCTAGCAGATGCAATCATGGTTGCATAGAAATCTCTCTTTGCGGCCTTGACTGCCATCTCATAGGATTTCATAAGCGTCCTATAGGATGTTCTTGATGCCTCATCGCGAGCGCGACGCCACCGTCTCTCTAGTTGTCTCAGTTCTCGCTTCAGCTGGCGCAACTCCTGTGTATACCAGGGCGCCCGCCTAGAACGACTGCGGAGAGGATGCCTGGGGGCAATCTCGTTGATGGCTGAGGAGAGCCGGTCATGCCAGTCCTCCACCAGCTCATCCAACGAACAGCCAGGGGGCCTTGGATCCCGCACCGCCATCTGAAGCTGCATAGGGTCCATCTGGCAGCTGTGAATGCAGTGCACTGTGAATGCAGTGCAGGGATATCAGGCAAGAGGGAAGTAGCATAGTTGCACCATGGGGGTGGGGTTGCCTGGGACACCACAGTCTCAGCCCCTTCAATGTGCATTACGTATGATTAAGGGCTTTTCCGCATTCTCGGTGGGGGGTCTGTTCTGCATGTGTTTTGCTCCCCCTAGTGGTCAGTTCAATATTACATCTCTTTATGTCCGGCTTATCTCCCTGTAACTTTTTATGCCAGACATAAAGTGATGTAATATTGAATCGACCACTATAGGGAGCAAAACACATGTGGAACAGGGGGTGGAAACCCAGAGAAACAGGAAAATGAGAATGTGGGGAAAGCCCTATATCTGCATAATGCTTCTATTTTATGAATTTGTATCCCAATCTCCTACGAAAAGTAATAGGATAAAGACATCAGGTTGGCTCCTACAGATCTAGGAGACGCATTCTTCAGGCAGAAATAGCCCTTTTGTAACACAGGACTCTTTCCACCCAAGGGAAAAGCATCCCCTTGTAGAACAGATCTATGGAATCCAACTCTACAATAGGAGGGGGAAAGACATTTTGTAAGAAAGAACTGTTAGGTTTGGCATTCTTAGCTATTTTTCATCTCTGGAGGCATGCCAGTGTTCAAAACAATACTAACCGCAAAACACAGACACTGCACAAATATATTTTAAAAAATTAAAATCCAACCCCTGCAAGCCTCCACCATTTCAGACATCTAGTGGGGTTGTTTTTTAGAATGTCCCTACATATAAAAACTCCTTGCATGTTGAAAAATTAGAATGCCAGGGGAGAAAACGAGACTAACCCTGACATGCTAGTTTTACATGGACAGGAGAATTCCACAATATTTATTTAGGAAATTTCTGTGGTGCCTGTCTAGAGAGCTGCTTGAGGCAGCTTACGAGTAAAGGCTGGGGGGGGGGGGGGGGAAGAAAAAAAAATATAAAACTTTCCATAAAACAGACCTCTGTGCAGAAGCAGACCGTAAAACTTTGGGAAAGATAAAACCCTTAAAAGCCTGGGTAAAAGTATGTTTTGACCTGGTGCCTAAAAGACAGTAAAATAGGCACCAGGTGAGCCTTAGGAGGAGGGCACTGCAAGAGCAAGAGGCCACTGCAGAAAATGCCAAAAATGCCATCTCTGGTAGCCACCCAGGCAGGGCACACGTAACAGAGACCAAGAGGCAGGCTTTAAGTGGTGGGCAAGACAGTACAGTAACAGACAGTTCTTCGGGGGCCCTGGTCCCAGGCCAAGTAAGGAAGTACCAGCCCTTTGAATCGTGTGACTGGACAGCCAGTGTAATATCAGTGTCCATTCAAACATGCAGTGTCTCATCTCCAGTTTGAAATGATAACAGCCATGCTTGACCATTTGTGCTCTCAGTGAAGAGCACCATCATTACAGACAGAGAGAGATCTTGCTGAAATGATTTCATTGAACCAAGCGATTTGGGTCCTTCCTCCACATCTGTGGGGTTTCACACAAAGTGTATCCCAGAAACAAAGGGTAGGGGTCGCTGTAAAAAAAATCCATCCTTGCTTTGTTCCTTCGGTCCAACTCAGAGTTGTTGTTATTCTAATCAGCCCTTCTGTGAACTAGAGACGTCTCCCACTGCCATGAAGAGACCTCTCAGCATCCCCAGAGTAAATATCTCAAATCCATCTAGAATAAAAACAAACTCTCTCCACCCTGGATCTGAAGGGTACTGGAATGTGGGCACAGAGATGTGCCCACCTCATCCCGATGCCTTCTAATCCACCCAGGAAACATATTTTTTAAGTGCAACTGGTGGGCAATAGAAACATACCCCCCTCACTGTATCTCTGTCAGGAGAGGAGATGGTGTCCTGTTATGGGACCCTCGCCTCTCTGCTTTAGCAAGCGTTTGGTGAAACAATGTCCATTCCTCCCATGCAGTGATTATGGAAGGCATTCCACTCCCTGCAGCTCAATCTGAAGTCTGACAGAGCTAAATGGTTTTGTTTTGCTCTCTGCAAACATCTGCAGGCTTCGAACTGCAGAGGTCTGCTTATATTGAATAAAATCTCATTCTAGTTTTGTCTGAATGGAAAGATGTGGAATTACAGACCTCAGTTCTTAGGTCCACTGGCCAAACTGCTTATCATATTGGAACCCATTCCTAGGCTGTACCATTTCAGAATGCAGACAGACGATTCCTAGACTGAATGCTCTCCCGTAGGGGAGGGAGGGGCCATGACTCAGTGGGGGAGCATGCAGAAGGTCCCAGGTTCAGCCACACACACACACACCACATCTCCAGTTGAAAGGATCAGGTGATAGATGCTGTGAAAGACCTCTGCCTGAGACCCTGGAGAGCCGCTGCCAGTCTTAATAGACAGCACTGGCCGTCATGGACCAAAAGGTCTGATTCAGTGTTAGGTCGCTTCAGGTGTTCATGGGAAACCCCCTGGACATAGAACATGGGACTCTGGTGTGGCATTCTATACAGGCATCCTCTTTGACAGGATTTGAGAAGCCCATCCCACATTTCTGTCCTCCTTCCTGCTTAACTCCCTCTTCCTGAGTACAGTTTTGAGTTCCAAATTATGCATTACACTCTTGAAATATTTTTGTAACCCATGACAATGTTGACCACAATGAAACCCAGCATGTGTGTACACGTGTGATTCATGCATCTTCTATGCATGTTTCATCTCTGCTGTCCTTTTGGTACAGTTCATACGCGTGTGTTTCTTTCTTGCTTTCTTCTGCAGTCCTGAATACATGCATGTGAACAAATGTACTGACTCCTTCGATCCTATTAATTTCCGCTCTTTTCCCTCTTCTAGGTGGGTGATTCTTATTCATTTATTTATTCTTCTTTTCTTGCCATGGAATACTATTGAATGTACCACGTTGCCATTGCATGGCTTTCTCCCCTGAGCTTCAGCATTCAGTTTCCTTAGGCCTTGCATTCCTTTCCTGCCGCACGGTCCAGTATTCCTGAGCCTTTGATGGTCCATTAAAGGACAGGCTTCTAACCAGCACCATCCTTGTCACCTGAAAACACCTGTTTCTGCATGAAGATAACTAGAAATTAGTTTCAGAAAATGATATACGGAAATTAGGTTTGCCAACTCCAGGTTGGGAAATTCCAAACGGGGCTAGAACTCGGGGAGGGCAGGGTTTGGGGAGGGATTTCAGCAGGGTATAATGTCATACAGAGTCCACTGTCAGAAAGCAGCCATTTTCTCCAGGGGGGAACTGATCTCTGTAGTCTGGAGACTGGTTGTAATTCTGGGAGATTGCCAGGCCTCACCTGGAAATTATGCCCAGAAGGGTACTCCTGCATGAATTCTGCCACAAACAGCAGCCAGGGCTTTCTAGACAGCTCTGGGAGAGCTGAGCACCCGTTGACTTATGCTGTTGACTTATGCATTTGTGTTGCATCACACACACACACACACACACACACACACACACACAACACGGATCTTGTGGTCCAAGTAAGTGAGGTAAGCCTATGAAACCTGTTTATTAAAGCAGTTCAGAAAACTGGCTGTGCCAGACACATTCCCAGGAGAACATAACTCTTCATCACCAGCAATATCTATTTCTCATCTTCTGTACAGATTATTTCTGTCAAATGTAGATGTAGATAAGAACATCAGAAGAGCCCTGCTGGATCAGGCCAGTGGTCCATCTAGTCCAGCATCCTGCCTCACACAGTGGCCAGTCAGTTCCTCTGGAGGGCCAACAACAGGACACAGAGGATGAGGCCTTCCCCAGATGTTGCCTCCTGGCTCTAGGATTCAGAGGACTATTGCATCTGAAAGTGAAGGTTTGCCTCAGTCGCCATGGCTAGTAGCCGTTGACATACTTATCCTCCATGAATCTATCTAATCCCCTTTTAAAGTTATCTTCAGGTGTATGGAGCAGTGTTCCCACTAAGCTGAGCAGCCATGTGTTCACCCACAAGTTTTGGCCCCTTGGCTCACAGATTTGGCCCCTTGGCACACAACAGCAGGCAAAGGGTGAACTGGGCATGGAGCGGGTGAAGGCAGTGAGCTTGTCTCTCTCCATCCCGGCCTTCTGGCAAGCCGAGAGAGAGCCAGTGGGTGGGGAGGGCCGGAGGGGAAAGGGGACAGACTCAGCCCCACTGCAAGTGAGGCAGGACAGAAGGAGGAGTCTCCTTATTGTGCTCTATTGCGCATTCGCTCGTCACCACTGCCGGGCTCTGGAGGGAGGGGAAGGGGATGCACCGGGGAAGGGGGGGGGAGACAGCCTTCAGCAGGGTTTGTCCCTAGTACCTGTTGGTAGCGACCCCAAAGAAAGACTGCAGCCTCCCCCCTGGCCGGCCTCCAGCCTCCTTTCCCAAGGCAAAAGGAGAGAAAACGGGTGGAGGGAAGAGAAGAGAATTTGGGGCTGTCAACGCTGCATCCTAACCTTGGAACTGCGTAGCGCAATATTAGATGTATCCAGGTTCCCACTAATGTGCACCAGCCTGCACTGGTGCACTGATCCCCCCCCCCTCCTCAGCGAAGAGCTCATTTAGCTCCGTGCAGGGGTCCTCCTGGGTTGGCCCCACCCTCCCCCGGGCGGTCACTGTGTAGCACCCTGGCCCACCTGGCTCCCTCTGTCGCCGGGGGGAAAAGATACAAAGCCAAGCCTCCACTGCCCTCACTGGTTGAGGTCTCCTCCCCCTCCCCTGGGGAGGAAGGGGGGGAGCTGCCAGCCCTTTAAAGCGAGCAGCTGACTGGCTGCTCCACTGCTTAGCTGTTCACTTTAAAGGGCGGGAAGCCCTTTCAGTGCTCCCTTTGGCTTCTTCCTGCTTGAAAGTGGGGGAAGCCAAACAGAGCCCTTGAAATGGCTACCCGTTTTTCAAAGTGCCAAACCAGAGTTACGATGTAACACATAAAGTTCTTAAACTCTCAAAATGCAAGTCATGAGCTATAAATAATCCAGTTTCAATCCACTTTCAGTTCACTTTCCAACTGGACTTTACTGTGGGAACTGGCAATATCCCGTTGAAAGTGCACTGAAAGTGGATTGAAAGTGGACTCTTTGGTGTGTGTGTGTGTGTGTGTTTGTGTGTGTGTGTGTGATCGCAGCCAGTGTAACACTACTAGTTCCAAAGTTCTCCTTAGGACAAATTTACATAACAAATCAGCAACTGGAAGTTATGTGACGACATGTATCCGAGGCATATAAACATGTTTCCATCCTCTTTTTCAAAGCCACGTCTCCCTTCCATTGTGGAGATCAAAATCCAAGTCAGAACTAACGCTCTAAGAATTCTCTTTCAACCAGTAGCTATCAAGCGCTTCAGTACAGCATAACAAGACTTTTATTCCTCATGGATCTCAAGGCAGCTTACAATATAGATAAAATACATTGAAGATAAAGCTGGGGCAAAATTACATACGGGGTGTAGAGACAGGAGGGCCTCTGCAGGAAGAGAATTGGCGGGGAAGAGGATTGAAGGTTGTGGGTCGGGGAGCGAGGGGCACTGAAGGGCTGAGGGTCTCTAGGTGTTGACTCAGGACTCTCAGAGGCAATTTAGCCAGCTGCCCTTCCAGTGTTCTTGGCCAAAAATACTAGGACAGAGCTGTGTTAATCGTAATGACTTGAACTGACCAGTCAGTTCTTTGCTGGATAGAACTCTATTGTATAGAACATTTCTCAGATTTTAAAGCTCTGCAAATGTATAACTTATTCATGGGGACCGCATGTTTGTTGATGTGTTTATTAACAGGCTGCTTTCTATTTTCCTTCTGATTATTTCTGATCTGTGTTCTTCTGGCAACTTCAGATACAGTAGCTACAGCAGCAACGCCAGTTCTTTCCCATTACTTCCCTCTGGATTAAGTGCACCCGCAGCATCAAATTTTTGCTGTGGGCCATCCCTGTCGCTACCTCAAGAGACTAAAATGGAGAGGTTTGTAAGAAAGGAACATAGCTAGCAAAGTTGGCACCTCCCCTTTTTTAAAGTTCATTTTCGGTGAAAAGAACTTTAGAAGTTAATTTATTTATGCCAAGTCTTTAATCATTTCCATGTCCACCAACCTGCTTGGACAGTCTTAGCTACTTCTAAAAGTTCCAGGTTCATAATTCTTTTGTAGTTTCTTCACGGATACCATCCAAATGATTCAGTAATCATTTGTGGCCACCTTCAGTGGCTCAAATATGATTGAAGACCAACACCTTTCCATTAAACAAATCCGTTGCCTGCCTTTGCATAGCAATCCTGGACCTCCTTGGTGGTCTCCCATCCAAGGACGGACCAGGGCTGACCTTGCTTAGTTTCTGAGATCTAATGAGACCAGGCTAGCCCTGGGCCATCCAGATGAGGACTTACTTGGTCTAGATGGAGTTAAATACTACTGAGACAGCATTTTATACTGTGTCTCTGTTACAGAGTAACGCAATGAAGAACTTTTCATTGATGCATGTATATCAAGTCAAGTAAACGTAATTACAAAGAATTATAAGTTGGTTACGGGAGCCACAATCCCACCTTGGTGAAAGCATTAGTTCATGTGCTCACACAGGATCATCGGAACGGCATCTGGCAAGAGTTATAATCTAAATAAAATACTTGCTTGAGTTGCCTGGCAAATCAAAAGTCATAACACACAGGATGTCCTTCGTTTTTCAGGCCCGCGAGGATTTTCAGACCCTCCCCCAGAAGGCTCCTGGCCTGCTGCTAAGATCAGCTGGGGGGGGGGGACAGGTTCCGTGGAAGGGATGGGAACCGTGGACCCCTGGAGAGATCAGATCCCAACAACAGTCGTTCAAAGGATAGAAGGTTTATTGAGACGTGGATAGAATCCAGACTTCCCTCCTCCCTCCTTTCACAGCAAGGCCAGGCTGAGCGTTTGTGACAGTCCCCAGGCTGCCCAGCAAGCTTCCGTCCACTACGTCATCCTGGCACTCGGTTGGACCGTGGCATTTGAGCAGCCATGGAAGCGATGGGCTGTTCAGCTGTTTGCAACTCTGTTTTGCTAGCTCACAGGGAATGGGCTACTTGGAGCCATCAGAAGCCGACTGTCAGCTGCAGAAGGATCGAACGGGAAGTAGCTTCTCGTCTCCTGCTGGGGAGCCTTTGCCCTGTACCTAGCCAAGGTGTGCTTTTTTTCCCGGGGGGGGGGGAATCAGGAGCTGACTGCCCGCTGATCACAGGGATCCACTGGAAGCTGGGCTTTTCTCATCTTCCATCCTGGATCTTTTGCTTCATCCCAGACTTGCGGATTTTTTTTAGCCGGCAGAGGTGGAAAGAACCCCAGCCAATTCCGCTGCTCCCCAGCCCAAGCTGTTGGCATAGACAGTCGAGAAAAAGGGAGACGCTCCTCTCCCTCTGTGTGAGCATACTCTTCAGACTACCAGGCAGTCGTCTGGAGTGGGGCCAGCGTGCTCACGCCTCCTCTCTTTCCTTGCAGGGTGAGAGGCCATCTGTACTGGACTACAGTGTGAGGAGAGCAGTGTTTTCAAGTCCCTCTCCCCACGATCTGGTTAGAACTGGAATCGGGGGTGATCTGGACTAATTTCGTGCTCCCCGCAGGATCCTTTAACCTCTCAGGGGACCGTGCACTTTGCAGATTAAGAAATCTTGTGAAGAAACATTAACTAGGATTTCCCCACCAGTTCTAATTAACCCCCCTGCCGAGGACACAAGTCCTCTAACTGCCGAAGGATCCTAGAAGGAGGATGGAGCTGGGACTGAGAACAGACATAAACATACATGAAGCTGCCCTACACTGAATCAGACCGTCAATCTGTCAGAATCCCACATATCGTCCACTCACACTGGCAGTGGCTCTCCAAGGTAGCAGGCAAGAGCCTTTCCCATCACCTACTGCCAGATCCTTTCACTGGAGGTGCTGGGGGTTGGACCTGGGGCCTCCCCCCACACACACACCAAGCAAAGGCCCTGCCCCTGAGACACAGCCCCCTCCCCCCCCCACTGGGGTGCTTTCAGCCCAACTGCCTCCAAGGCAGATAGATTCAGGTGAGTAGCCATGTTGGTCTGAAACAGAAGAACGAAGTCTGAGTCCCGGGGCACCTTTAGGGCCTTCAATAAAACTTTGTTGGTCTTAAAGGCGCCACTGGATTCAAACTTGGTTCTGCCTCCAGGCAGAGTTAGGGATGATCCCTGCCAGAATTAGGGAGCGGGTTCCCTCTCAGCCTTCTTTTGGGGGTGAAAGGAAGACCCCACCCCCACATGCATGAGCACTCTCCATCATCTCAGCAGTTACTTACACAAAAAGGAAGCCTAGGCTTTTTCCCCCACAGTGCTCCATCCAGAAAAAGAGGGGGTCGTCTTACATTCGAATACACGAGTATGTGTAGTGATAAAACTTTTTTTGTCTATAACATGTTTTAGGGGGTGGTCAGCTTACATTCAGGATCGTCTTCCTTTTGGATAAATACAGTGCTATGGTTGATGAGAAGCTGATGCCTACACTTAATAGTTTTAAATTGCAGATTTTTAAATTATACAAATTATTACCCTAAAAAAATGAATGAATCCTACATTCTAATTATGTTGTTTAGCACTTGGGAACCAAGAGCGATTGGTCATGCAAGAAAAAGAAAGAGTGGTCAGTTTGGTGTTGTGGTCAGTTTGGATCAGAGCCAGTTTGGTGTAGTGGTTAGGAGTGCGGACTCTAGTCTGGGAGAACCAGGTTTGATTCCCCACTCCTCCTCATGCAGCTGCTGGTGTGACCATGGGTCAGTCACAAGTTCTTTCAGAGCTGTTCTCTTAAGGGCAGTCCTTGAAAGAGCTCTCTCAGTCCCACCTACATCACAGGCAATGTTCCCTCTAAGCTATGGAGCCCTGTGAGCAATAATTCGACTTTGTGAGCTACTGGCATTAATGTTGTGAGCAGGAGATTTGGCTGCTGCATAAATTAGCTTGTTCTGGAGCCATCCTTCCTGAGCGAAAACAAAAATGTGTGAGCCGGAGGCTAAAAAACTGTGAGCTAGCTCACACTAACTCAGCTTAGAGGGAACACTGATCACAGGGTGTCTGTTGTGGGGAGGGGAAGGGAACAAAGATTGTAAGCCGCTCTGAGACTCCTTCGGGTAGTGAAGGGCGGGGTATAAATCCAATCTCTTCTTCTTTGTTCCATTATTACTCAGTAATTTATCTGATCTATGAAATTTCTGGAACTTTAGCTGAGGGTCGCTATGTCCCGGCTGCAGAGAGCAGGAAGAAGGAACTCTGAGAGGGGGGAGAATGATTTCTCTTTAGGCCACTTTTCTGCAGAGTATCAGGACTTGTGTCTTTTTTGATGTTCCATTGGTTACTGTACAGTAGTAGGGGGAAATCCTTCCTGGAATATTTCTCCTTTGCTGTCCAGCAATGGCTCTTTCCAGCTATCGCTGTGCACAAGTCTGGTCTCCTTTTTTTCGATGCCCCCTGCAGATCTTTGTGTTTGTGAAATGTCTGTTAGCCACGGGGGAGCTCTCTGGAGGAGTACGAACCACCGGTGCCTTCTGCGCTTCTGACAGTAAACGCATCTTGGCACGCTGGCAGCTCCACCTCTGTGCATTTCGCTTCTAATAAGGCAAACGAAAGGGAAACACTCTCAGCTTCCCATTCCGGGCTACCCACGTTGCCAGGATAAACATATTTTCCCCTCAGTCTTTATTTCTTCCCCTGCCAGCTAACCTGCTCTCCCCATCCCGCATATCCTCCAGTTCTGCTTCTAGGGTAGAATACTGAACTGTCGCCAGGAGTATCCTTCTTTGTTTCTGTTCCCAATAAAAAAATATCCAGCGCTCTGTACTGTTTCATCTTCTTCCTTAGAAGTGGGACAGGGCTTAATTTTAGCTAAAGACATCCTCACCTCGAGTTGCAGAGATGGCGGGGCAGCTCCATGTGAGTTTGGGTGAACTAATGACCTAGATCAGTTTCAGTCAGGATTCAGGCCCTGTTTTGGGAATGTGTGGCAGGGGGGAGTGGGGTGATCTGGCTCTCGAAAGTTTCTACCCTGAACATTTTGTTGGTCTCTGAGGTTCTGTAGGACTTGAATCTAGTAGTTCTATTGCAGACCAAGAAGACTACTCTGAAACTATGTTAGCATTCCTGACCCTCTCAGAAGTGTTCAGTGCTGTCAATCCTGGTAGCAAAAGAACAAATCAGACCTGTGGTCCATCCTGTCTCACACAGTGCTTCTAGAGTGACTTGTCAAATTAGGGGGAACCGTTTGCAAAGTCTTCCCTGGAGGATAGATACCAGTGGTGATGCTGGAATACTGTTTCCCTGCATGGAACTCGACCTGTGGAGTCCCTCGGGGTTCAGTTTTGGCTACCACATTGTTACATAACATTGCAGAGAGATATGGCGTGTGGTGTCACCAGGTGAGGGAAGGAAAGAGGGAAGGCAGCATGGTACAGCCCAATCTCGTCAGATCTCTGAAGGGAACGGTGCTTGCTATTGGAACCAAAAAATGCCGTCCTGATCATTTTTTACCTTGAGTGGCTTATATGTTAGTTTGTTGCATTGCACTCTGCATGGAGTTGTCCTTGAACACTGTTAGTCCAAAATGCCATGCTCGTCATTGTAGTCAGTGAGCAGATGACGATGTGAAACCAGAGCTTCAGAAGTTACACTGACTACCTAGTTGTTTCTGGGCACCACTTAAGAGCACCTTTAAAGCCCTGACCGGTCTGAATCTAAAGTATCTCTGGGAGCACCTACTCCTTTATGATTCTTCCCGCACCTTCATATCTTCTGGTACCCAGCAGCCTGAATAGCCCTGATTAGCCCAAGCTTGTTAGAGCTCAGAAGTTAAGCAGGGTTGGCCATGGTTGGTCCTTGGATGGGAGATCTCCAAGGAAGTCCAGGGTTGCTAAGCAGAGACAGGCAATGGCCAACCATCTCAGAACGTCTCTTGCCTTGAAAACCCCACAAAGGGTTTCCATAAGTCAGTTGTGTTGTGATGTGACTGCACCTGACTATTATTATAAAGGTCCTATTCAGAGTACCATCTCAGATGGATAGCATGCTGGCATCCATCTGCAGCAGGGCCTTCTCACTAGTCACACCACGGCCCTGGAAACAACTTCCCCTTATGTTTCTCTTTCTCTCTCTCTGAATTTTCTGTTCTGCCAGACATTGAGTGGTAGGATTTTGTTGCAGAATTGTCTGTTTTGTGGCTGCTAATGGTGTGTGCTGTTTTGTAATGACTTCAATAAATGGAGAACAAAGTTTGAGTCCAGTGGCAACTTTTAAGACCACCAAAGTTTTATTCAAGATGTAACTTTTTCATGTGCACATGAAAGCTTATACCCAGAATTAAACTTTACTGGTCTTCAAGACGCCACTGGATTCAAACTTTGTTCTGCTGCTTCAGACCAACACGGCTACCCACCTGAATCTATCTTCAATAAATGCAGTTGGGATTTGAGGGGTTTGATGCTACATATTATAGGCAACACCCAGATGGGATCTCCAAATTATGCTCTTCTTTCCCCCCCCCCTGTAGCATGTAGTAAAATTCACCATCTTCTGAAAGCATGAGTGTATCCCACCCCGCCGATCAGGGATCAAATAGTACAGGTGATGACATCACTGAGAGTAGCTGTGGGCAAGATAAGTTAGAACAAGGATATTGTGGCTTTGACTGGTCCCATGGACTATCCTAACCCAGGAGTTCTCAACCTTTTGGATCTCGCGGGCACCTTTGGAGTTCTGGCATCATGTGGTGGGCACAACTTCGAAATGGCTGCCACAGGAGGTGGAACCAACCACAAAATGGTTACTCTTTAGCATTTCAGGCAGAAGCTCTGTTCGGTAGGGTGTCTTTTAATCTGCACAGCCAAACAGATCTCCAGTGGCCAATCAGAAGCTGTACTGTGCAAAAGCCCCACCTGGACCCACCTACTTTCTAGGTGGGTCCGCAGGTGCCATGTTGTCCATGGGCACCACGTTGGGGACCCCTACCCTAACCAGTCAGGGTTGCCTTGCCTCTCCTGTGAGCCAGCAGAATGCTTCCAGTTGACATGAGGAGCAAGACAGCTGTGAGGATCAGTCTCCTTAACCTGGCCTAGTGCTTGCAGAATAACAGAGGAAAAGAATGGATGGGGTTCGCCACACTGCTTACTGATACTAAGTGAAAATGTTCACTGTCTCCTCTATAAATCATTAAAAGGAACTGCCCTCCCCCTCTGACTTTTCATAAAAATTACTGAAATTGTACGTAAATTGACTTGCTGCCATTGGGACTCCACCTATCATTCTCTTTTATAACCTGCTATTTGTATAAACCACTCCAAGGGGTAAAAAAAAGACGGGTGTCATCAGAGTAACAATCCACCTCCTGCCCCTTCTGGTTATGAGAAGTTTACTTAGCTTACCCTTATATCATGCACATTTTTATTAAAGCTTATTTGTAAGGCAAGTGGCAGCAAGTCTTTCTGTTTTTCCCGGTACTAATTCTTTTATTCCAGAAACTTGAGTTATTATTAATGCCTGGATGAAATAAATCCACATCTGTTTTCACTTACATTATCTGTAAAATGTATCCACTAATTACGCTAGCGGCCTCCTTCAGACTCCGAAGCAAAAAATTTGATAAGCCCTTCTGAAGTAGCTGTCTCAGTTTCCTTCCCAGGAGCGGCTGCTGCTGGGTCATCTCCTTGAGGAGGGAGACCACCCGGGGCGGCCCAGCATAGACATGGTTACCTTTGGTCCTTGAATTTCGTTTTAGCAAATGTCTGCACCAAGATCCCACTCATAGGAATCCTTTTCCTTTTTCTGCTGGCCTTGGAGATAGAGCCGCATTGTTGGTAAGGTAGTTAGAGGAACCTGAAGCTAGGAATTTCAGTATACTGGGACTTTCTTCCTCCCAAAAGCTAGAATTGTTCGAATATTCACCTTTTCCCCCGTCCCACCGTCCCACATCTTCTCCTTGCTGCTTCTACCTGGTTAGTTATATGGGTCAATTAATGAAAAGAGGAACATTGGGCTCGATCCTACCCCTCTCCTGCCACTCCACTATCTAAAGTTTATTCATGCATTTATTAAATTATCAAAAATATTTATACTCCTCTTTTCCTTTTGGTTCAAGTTTGAAGTCTTCTCCAACTTAAGCGGTTCTTCCATTGGATGGGGCTTTTCGAAAGTGTACTTTCACAGAAGAACATAAGAGAAGCCAATGCTGGATCAGGCCAAAGGCCCATCCGGTCCAACACTCTGTGTCACACAGTGGCCAAAAAGACCAGGTGCCCTCAGGAGGTCCAGCAGTGGGGCCAGGACACTAGAAGCCCTCCCACTGTTCCCCCCCCCCCAAGCACCAAGAATACAGAGCATCACTTGCCCCAGACTGAGAGTTCACATGGAAAGGTCTGCTACAGAGCAGGAAGGGCAGTTAAGGCTGTGCGATAATTGCCACTCCTGGTACTTGAGACTGCAGCCGGGGCACCATCGCACTATAGAGGCCTCTGTCAGTAGCCGAGCACTCCTTAAATAAGTAAGTAGCAAGTAAGATATCTCTTCCTTCCTGCCGTTGGCTGTCATCCAATGGGATACTTCTTTGTTGTCCACGATAGCTGCAAAGTGCCCCAGAGAGTAGCTTGCTGTGGCAACATAAGGAATTTGTATGTTTCTTGGCAGCCAGAAGATGGGTGAGGAAGGCTTCCATTTGTGCTCAGCAAGGGGGGGGGGAGGATCCACCCCACTGGTTGCCAGTGAGCCCCCCCCCCCCCGGTGGCCGGTCCTCTCTCCCCAGGCACACACACTGGAGGGGGTGGTCCTCTCACAGCAAGACACCTGTCAGGGGCTGCTTTGGCATAATAACGCATCCGTTCGGCCTCTTCCTTTTCTCCCTGCCGGGGTGGAAAGGGGAAGGGTGGAAAGTGTGCTCGTCCTCGGGGCTGCCAGATCCAGGCTGGGAAACTCCTGGAGTTCGGGGGGTGGAGCCTGGGGAGGACAGGGACCTCAGTGGGGCACAATGCCACAGAGTCCCTCCTCCAAACCATCCATTTTCTCCAGGGGAACAAGTTTCTGTAGTCTGGAGATGAGCTGTTTTTCCAGGGGATCTCCAGGTCCCACCTGGAGGCTGGCATCCCTGCAATCCTTCAGTTTCCCTCATACTTCATTATAGAACATTTTCTTCCCCCATATTCTCCCCCCCCCCGCAAGTCCAAATATTACCCATAACCTAAAAAGAATAGGAAGGAAATTCACTGGTAATTTCCTGCATTGGCTTTCCTGATCATTTATAGATCAAAGTCTGAGTCCAGTGGCACCATTAAGACCAACAGAGTTTATTTCTGGGTAAAAGCTTTTGTGTGCATGAGTGCACATGAAAGCTCATACCCAGAATTAAATTTTGTTGGTCATAAAGGTGCCCAGTCTGGACTCAAACTTTGTTCTGCTGCTTCAAACCAACACAGCGACCCCCCTGAATCGACCTGATCATTTATGTAGAAGTGCTGACACAGTAACAAAAAACCTTTTGAATTGTTTTCTAAAAAGCCAATTTTATATCATCATCATCGTTGTTGTTGTTGTTTGATTTGATTAATAAACCACCCTATCCTGCAAGCGGGCTCAGGGCGTGTAACAATATATAGATTAACAACCATAAAAGCATATAACTTAAAACTAAGAGAAATTTAAAATGAACAAATAGCAGCAGCGATGGCCACAAGATATGCATTATATATGAAATGATGTTCCGGCCTTATTTGATGCTTGTTTGATGCATCCAAAGAGCTCAAAAAACCCTGCAGAACTTGTTGCATTTTCAGTGGCAAGTGAAGACTAGTGGTGAAGTCCATTGACTTCAGTGGAAAGGTGGGAGGGTGGTGTGGTGTATAATTCCCACTGGAAAAGAATTCTCTCCACTGATGGTCACCCATTAATGGAACCCTTCAAGGCCCTTACTATGCAAACATGGAATAATGTCCCAATTGCAGCTTTTACATTTATATTGATTCAAGATTACAAATTCAAAGAATCCCCCATGTGTCTGGGAGCATTTTCAAACCCTTCTATAAAGTTGTCTCTGGCAAATGATTTATCTATCGTCCCCTTGCTATAAACAGGAAGATGTCTTTATAGTTCAGTTTCTGTTAACCATAGTTTTTTCATGGTAACTGCTAACCTGCCCAGTTAAGACATGTGTTCCTGCCCAGGAATTAAGATCAGAGGGAAAGGCCCGCCTGACTGTCCCATCCATCAAAAAAGGTTGTTTGGTTGGTATATGAGAGAGGGCCTTTTTGGTGGCAGCCCCACGATTATGGAGCAGTCTCCCAAGGGAGGTGCCCCTGCTCCCCTCCCATCGATCTTTAGGTGGCAGGGGAAGATGGTTTTATTTAGGACCACGTTTGATTAAGTTGCCAGCAGTCCTGAATTACGATTTGACATTTTGTTTTCCCAGTTTTTAGTGTATTGTAATTGATGTAATTCATCTATATTGTAAGTGGCTTTGAGCTCTGTAGGGGGGGGGAGGTGGCTAATAAGTGTTTTAAATAAATAAATAATTAAAATGACCACCTCTGTGAGTGCCATCCAGAGTTACAACAGGGCAGGCCAGCGGGGGTGTTTATTGCTTGTTTTTAAACCCACAGGCCATCCTTGGGTGGGCTTCTTACATCCTCATACCGGCAGCATCAAGAGTCCTTGGCGGCCGAGAGAGAGAGGCGACGTCGGGAGAGGGAGGAACGGTTACAAAGGATAGAGCGTGAAGAGAGAAACAAATTCAAGTAGGTGATGTTCTTTTTTTTTGGTAATGATTTGTTTGCTGTCAGGTGACAGCACTGGGGGGAAAACATATGTTGTATTTGGTATAAAGCTTTCAGCTATCTGATAATATTACATTAGCCTGCTTTTGCACTTCTAGGGGAACTAAGAATTGCAGCATATGATAACCACCCAGCAGCGTCCCGTGTTCGTTTAAGTGTGACTCCTCTTCTTTACTGGTTTCAAGAATTAGGACTCCGTTAGGCTTCTTTAAATACTTCATTTTTCTATAAAAGCTTTTCCCAATTACACACATATAAATGCTTTTTTAAAAATCTTGTAAATCAAAAGCTGTAATGCACCCGGTGATAGAGCCCTCCTCCCAGCCTGGAGAAAGGGAAACTCACTAGAGGTGCCGTGGGCTCTTTCTTTCTCAGATCCCAAATACACATCTATTAACCACAGTCTTTCAAGAGAAAGACAATTTATTTTACGAAAGAACAAACATCAGCACTTGCAAGAGTCCAAAACAATTTTTTTTAAAAAGAACCCAGTTACTGAACCTGTCTCATTCTGTCTTTAAAAACAGATTCTTGCTCCAGCCAGAGTCTCTGAGGCAGGAGGGAAATAAAGCTTTCAATCTTGCCGGCTGCACGTCAGTTTCTCCCCTGGTAGTCTGGTTCAGCTGCGGGCGAATCTTCCGTCGTCGAGGGTAGCTCTGTTGGTCTTTAACAGAATAGTCCAGCAGCCACTTAGAGACCCACGTGATTTTCAGGACAAAACTTGAGTCCAGTGGCACCTTTAAGACCACCAAAATTTCATTCAAGGCATAAGCTTTCGTATGCAAGCACACTTTCTCAGATTCAAGCTTATACCAGGGATAAAACCTTGTTGGTCTTAAAGGTGCCCCTGGACTCTTGCACTTTGTGCTGCTGCTTCAGACCCACACGGCCACGCACCTGAAGATTTCCCGGGTATGAGCGTTTGAGAGTCAAAGCTTTGTCAGATAGCTTTGACTCTCTGAAGCTTATAACCCAAAAATCGTGATGGTCCCTAAGGTTCTACTGGCCTCGAATCTAGCAAATATAAATGTGAAGCTTAATTTCCCCAACAGTAATTTCAAACCATAAGTTCTACCAATTAGATATTCCAAAGGTCCAAGGCAGATGAGCCGCACTCCCATTTGATTTAGTGGGACATAAAAAGTCTTAACTGTGGCGGATCATGCCCATATTTTCCTATGGAAAACATTAGTCAGCTCCCTGGATAATCCCAATAGAGGTAGTCAGTAGATATCCCTTAATAGAAGACAAGTATAACGAGAAAAGTTATCGTTGTAACATCCGTAGATTACAGGCGTTCTGCTTTATATCTTCCTGTTTTGTCTCTCTTGTCTTCGCTCTGTTCTTCTTTCCTGCCTTTTATTTTTATTTTTCTCTGTAATTGTATGCATCTTTTTTTTTATAGTCGTAATTATCTAGATAAACGAGAGGAACTCAGACAAGCAAGAGAAGAGAGGTTTGTACTACTTACAGCTGCTTTGGCCTGCTTTGCATTTGCTGCTATTAAGAAGTGCTTGGTTTTGTTAACATTTTGCTAAATAGACAGGCAAGGAATGGCTTAATTCGCGGCTGCATGTAACACCTCACTCACTGTTACCAAAGCAAGTGCAGGCAAAGGTCCAGGAAAGAAGACCTGGCAGGAAACTAATAATTGCTTTTTGTGCCACCAGCAGGGGTGGGGGAAGCAGGTGGTAGGGCCGTGGGCATAGGGTTGCCAGGTCCCTTAGCCGAGCGGGCAGGGGATGGGGGTTGGGATGCACTTCCCGGAAGGGAAGGAAGAAGCCTACGTCACTTCTGGATGATGCAAGCATGTCGAGCGCGATGCTCTGATCTGTGGACAAAACTCTATGGTAGAATTAGCTTCAAACCATAAAGTTTTGCCCAAAAACCAGAGTGTCGTCCCCCCCCCCCGATGTCCCCAGCATACCTAGGTCACTTCCAGGTGAGATTGGCCTGGAGGGCCCAGGCTGGCCTGATCTTGTCAGGCCTTGGAAGCTAAGCAGGGTTGGCCCCAGTTAGGACTTAGATGGGAGACCGCCAAGGAGGTCCAGGGCCGCTACACAGAGGCAAGCGATGGCGAACCGCCTCTGTTCGTCTCTTGCCTTGGGAACCCTACAAGGTCCCCGTAAGCCAACTGTGACTTGATGATGGTATCCACCACCACAGGGTGAACTGATGGTATCCAGAAAGGTTTTAGGGTCCCTTCTCCCTGAGCACAATTATTTGCTTGCCTCAATTTTGTAGAGCAAGTAGGATATGAGGCCCAGTTATTTTTTGATATTGTGAGTTGATACAGGACCTGATCCAGACCTTCAGGTAACCGTTAACATAGAGTAGGAGGGGACACACACCCTTTTAATATCCTCAGGTTCTCCTGTAGCTGGAATCCATGACAATTTCCAGGGCAAGAGCATGCCCACAGGGCAGACTGCCCAGGGAATAGAATAACAACTAATTCCCTATGATTTTCATGGCCTTGTTTGCCAGAGGACAGACTAAAATTACTGTCTTGCTAAATAGGTGGAGCATATGGCACACATTTCAGGCCTGGGAATCCATTGTCTTTGGTATCCACCTTCCAACCCAGCCACGTCACAATATTTTCCAGTGATATATACATCTTGCAACTGAGCCTTTCAGAGCATTCCAACTGATATAAAACTACTTATCAGGAATGCAAATATAAGGGTGTTAATTACGCTGAGGCGGCTGAATCAGGATCAAGATTAAATCCATCAAATGTGCACAAAACTTGCTGACCAGATGGGAGTAAGAAACCGAGTTGATCCAGTTTCATGTATGATGCTACTGGATCATGTCTGTGTGAACCAGTTACCAACTCACTGTTGTGTGATGTTGTTGTGCAATCTGGTCCCTTTTATGTGAAGCCTGAACTGTAAAGCGTTTAGCCAGCTACTATTTCTCTAGCTCAACAGTATTTGCAGCAAAAAGCCACGGAAGCAAAAGAGGTGAGAGCATTTGGAAGAGGGCCCGAAGCATAAAAGACTGAAGATGGGAGCAGCCACGGCTCAGGAGTAGAGCCTCTGCTTGGCCTGCAGAAGGTCCCAGGCTCAATCCCTGGCAGTGTCTCCAGTGGAAAGGACCAGGTAGTGGGTGATGTGAAAGACCTCTGTGCCTGAGGCCCTGGAGAGCTGCTGCCAGTCTGAGTAGACAATGCTGACCTTACCCCTGCAAGAGTCTGACTCTGTAGATGGCAGTTCTGTTTTGTCTGTTATGATATACCAACACATGCACCCCATTAGTCACTCAGGTTCCTGCCTGTGGGTTAGAGGCTCTCTGTGTGAGCCCTGAGTTCCATCTGCTCAGCTGAGAGACAAAGAGAACAATCCTAAGCAGTTTTACTTAGAACCAAGTCCCATGATATTTAATCGGGCTTACTCCCAGGAAAGTGTCCTAGATGACAGTATAGCTCCCCTGAATACCCCATTCCATTAGATTGGTTGAGCATATATACTTGGCCATCTGACAGGAATGCTGATTTTGTGAATTTAGGCAGATCACGAGAGGGAGGGCAGGAAGGGTTGCCTCAGTGCTTAGCTCTCCTGGCCCTTTCTGACACGCCCAGGGAAATGCTGATCGCCACTTTGCGGTCAGGAAGCGATTTTTCTCCAGGCCAGTTTGGCCCCCAGGGATCCTGGAGGTTTTTTGTCATCTTCTGGTCATGGAACAGGGATCACTGCGGGTGTGGAGGGGGGAGTATTTGTGAATTCTCTGCATTGTGCAGCATGGGGTTGGACTAGATGACCCCGGAGATCCAACTCTGATTCTGTGATTCTATGATTCCTGTTTTAATTGAAGATCAGTTCAGGTGGATCGATTTTGAAGATTTTAATTGAATTGAAGATTTTAATTGAAGGTCAATTTGTGTGCATGCACATGAAAGCTTATACCTTGAATAAAACTTTGTTGCTCTTAAAAGTGCCACTGGACTCAAACTTTGTTTTTCTATTTTACTACCATCCTAATTACCAGCATGGGCATAATTCCTAAGAAAGTGATGAAAGGGGTTTTCTTAATCCTTCTAGTTTAACTGTGTAACACTATTCATAGCTCAGCTCTTTTGAATGGATTCGTGGCGCTTGAGTGCATGCAGTCATGGCTGGGCTTGCAACTTGCCTGTATGTTAAAGGAACGGTTTGTAGTAGACCCTTACTGCACCTAGTGGTGCATAACGCTAAACAGCTAGAACGTCTGCCTGCCAGACAATCTTAGGATCTCCTGGCTATAGTACACACACTGCCATAAGGTAGCTAATTAATTAATTATGTAGTAGACAACTGTGTCCTCACAGAGTTTAATATGATGTAATTCCCAAGCTGTGGGACTTGAATTGTTAACACCTCTGGTGAGTGAGTGCCCATCCACTGTGTTTCTGTAAGATGGAGGTCTCCAGCCCTGCTTCCTTCTGGTCATCTTCTGCTAAGGGTGGATCATCTGCTGCTGGATCTCTCTGCTGGGTATGATGGGATCATGCTACCATTCCCAATGCAAAGATAAAGTAGAATTTCTTACGTGCGGATAAATCAAGATGGACAGCCGTGTTAGTCTGTCTGTAGCAGTAGAAAAGAGCAAGGGTCCAGTAGTACCTTAACGACTAACCAGATACGTGGCAGGGGATGAGCTTTCCTGAGTCACTGCTCACTTCTTCAGATACAGCTAGAAGAAGTTAGCAGTGACTCACGAAGCTCATACCCTGCCACAAACTTGGTTAGTCTTTAAGGTTCTGCTGGACTCTTGCTCATTTCTACTGTTGTCAGACTCTGGGTCAGGTTACTCTTAACAGCACTCTCTTTGGCAGTGATATGTTTATTGAGATTTAAACATGATCCAGATCATAACTATGCTGTTTCAGAACTGGAGATTTTGGCAGGTACAATTACAAATATAGGTAATTCGAATGAAACCCCTCCTAATGGTCATTCATACAACATATTCATCCTGCCTAGCCATAGCGGTCCTACCCATCTTTCACCTGGGAAATATGTGATCCCATTATCTACACAAGCAAGCTGACACCAAAAGTCTCAAGGACATTCCTCTGGGAGAGGAAAGGCTCTTTGGAAGAATTACAGCCTCTAAGATAGCGCAGTCACACACTCCACACTCACTCCCCCCACCTAAGGAATTCCCTCCCCCCTGGCATCCATGGCAAACTGAGAAGAGCGAAGTTTGACGTACTGTTGCTTACTCGTAGGAGAGGCTTTCCATTGTGTCTCTGCATGAGTCAATAGTATAAGCTTACCTCCTTCCACACAATGATGTACAGAAAGATAGTGGGACACGCTTCTCTGAAATAGGTAATTCTTATTCTTTCACACTCTCAAAGTAATGGTGGAGTGTACCTGCAATTAGTAGGAAAGTGTGGCTCGGTTTGTGAGCATTTTGGGCAATGTGGCACTACATTAAGACATTTTGGGATACTGGAGACTGGACAGCCTTCACGTGGGATGCGGAAGGCTAGTGTCAATTCACCTTTTTGCACAGTTTCACATCTGAGTAATACAGACAATACATCTGTATTCATAAATGGTTTCTGCAAGCAAATAACAGTGGATAAAATTAGCAGACATCTGGCAGGGGCACATATTTCAAAGTTATTTCGGTCTGAACGTATAAAGCACTGTATGGAGAATACAATTGGTAGCTGGTCTTAATAAACAGTTAGCAAATCCTGCCCGCCTCAAATGCAAAACAGATGTATCTTTGTTCTTTTTCGACTGACTTTGATGAATAAACTATATGTGACGTCATATCCAAGCTATTGGATGTCTCTAGTCCAGCCGAGAAATCTTTTAGATTAAAAAAAAATAGTTTCCATTGTAGACTCCAAAGAGCACCAAATGAAATGCAGTGCGCTCAAAGCAGATAGAAGCAGGTTTGGAGACTCAAGCCATTCTTAGTCCAAACATTTATATGTGGCGTTATTTACTGCAGGATCTGTTCTCCTGTGTGGCTCTAGATTTTTCCCCCTCCGCCTTCATCAAGACTAGGACTGAGTCTTCCAGCCTTTTCTTTTGAGAGTGAGAGAAAGAAAGGAAAAGCTGATAAATGTTAACCGAGAAGGAGACAGTGACTGTATTCTTCAAACTGAACTTTCTAATGTCTCTTGGTTTGATATGAATAATATAAATTTTTCTGGGTAGAGAGATATATATAGATTGCTCTGGTGCGTCTTTTTTCACCGGGAAGATTAACTGAGCAGTGAGTGTTGCCGAGTGCCTCATGTGCCAGGAAGGCAGATCTTTTTCCTGCAGGTGTTTCATCCATAAACAAAGCGCTGACAACAAGCTTTCTCCTTCTTTACGGCATCCCTTTGGAATTTGACTTTTCAGATACAAATACTTGGAGAAATTGGCCGCAGAGGAGTATGAGAAAGAGCTGAGGAGCCGGAGCGTCTCTAGGGGCAGGAGCGACTTGCCTCTGGACTTGGGGGGATCTTTGGTCTCCACCGCTTCCCTTCCCAAGTGTGTCAGCCCTGCATCGACAGATTCTCAGGAGGAACCAAACACCCCTGTGACATTGTGCGGGACACTTCAGGCCCCGGAAGGTAAGTGCCAGTGAACCCTAAAGGGAGCGCAAGCAGCTGTGCATTCCGTCTTGGAGCTGCAGCAGGTGCAGGAGAGAGCATTTTGTTTAGGGAGAGTTCTTGCTGACAAACCTCTTTCCTAACACGTGTTTTTTCCTAGTGGATTAATGCTGAAATTCCATATATTATTCAAATACTTCCTTTTGACTTCACAGTGTTCTTTTTAAGAACTCTAGCATATATCACGTGACATTTAGCATCGTATTCCTTGCCTAGTGGTGCTTGCAGAGTTAGAACCCAGAAGGCAGGTGATCCAGTCAGAGTTAAGAGTTGAGAGCCGGTGTGGTATAGCGCTTAGAGTGTCTCACCAGGATCTGGAGACCCAAGTTCGAATCCCCACTCTCCTATGGAAGCTCACTGGGTGACCTTGGCCAGTCACATACTCTCAATCTAACCTTCCTCACAAGGTTGTTGTGAGGATAAAATGGAGGAGAGGGGAATGATATAAGCTGCTTAGAGTCCCCATTGGGGAAGATGGGTGGGGTATAAGAGAAGTAAATGAATAAGCACTTTGAGGTCTCCTCAGTTTCGGCTGGAGGGCTGAATACATGAACTCAGTGAGACTTAAATTCTTAATTCCCTTTAGCTCCTGCCTTGAAAGAGCAGTGTCCATTCCAGGCTGTGGTCCAAAGGCGCACCCACCAAGACCCATGTGTGCCCTATAGGGCTTAAAAGCTTCTTCTTCTCCCCTTAGGAGCCATAAGGCACCCAGCTTTGCAAGCTGTTTTGGAACTTGGGTCCCACTTGACTTTGAGTGCAGTTTGTGGATGTGCTTGAGGAGAGCCTAGAAGCCCTTCTGCACGTGCAAGAAGTCAGTTGTGTCTAGAGGGGCTTGAATTTTGTTCATGAGGATTCTCTGAAGAAGCGTAACTTTGGAATTGCCAGGACCAGTCTTTCAACAGGGGTTGTGCCGAACAAGAAAAAACAGAACAAAGTTTGAATCCAGGGGCACCCTTAAGACCAACAAAGCCATGAAGCTTTGTTGGTCTTCAAGGTGCCCCTGGACTCAAACGTTGTTCTGCTGCTTCATACCAACATGGCCACCCACCTGAATCTAGGAAACACAGAATGACTGGAAAGCCGCCCTTTGGAGACACTAATGCATTCTTAGATGCGGTGCAAAGTTAGAAATGGGTTTGCAAGAGGCCAAGTCGTTGGGAAAGAAATGGAAGACAAAATATGGAGTATGATGACCAAGCCAAAGTTTGTCGCTTTTAAATCCTGTTGGTTTCACTGGTGAGAAGCACGTGCTAAGACCCATGGGCTTGATTTTGGATGGGTTGAACCATGATTGGTTTCTTATGAGGTTTCTTGGCCACTGGTGTCTGTGCACACAGAGAGATTCTGTGTGTTTCTGACTTCTTTACTTCAAGGTAAGACTCTAAATTTCTTTCTTAAGGGGGAGAGACTTTCTCAAATGCTTTACCTTGCATGGTTCTGAGGCCTGTGCATGTGCGGAGCCAGTTATCATTGTTGTTGCCCTTTCACTTGGTTTTGCCTCCGTGACGTGTGTTTGGTGTCTGCGGCTTCTACAGCTGAAGCTTTTGGCCTGTATTGACTCCTGTAGCTTGAAGTGTGCTGTGAGACCTGTCCTTTCGAATAAGGATCAATATGAAACCGTGACTTTGGGCGTGCTCTATCATGCTTAATTTCAATTTGCATGGCTTCTTCTCTGCATTGCCATTTTTTCCCTGAGCATTAGAATCTCTGCAGTGGCCATGTATCTGTGAAATCACTTTGATTCAAAAATGTTCAGAATGGCAGCTATTAAAATCCAACATCAGGTTAAGATTTTTTTTTTCAGATCTGCACAGAATGTAACTATCTCTTTTATGATGATTACTTTAGCATATGTCTCTGGGAATTAGTCCAGACATTACATTATAAAGTGGAGTGCTTTGCCATGTGCAGGGAATAGATGTCTAACAGGTGCACAGGATAATTCTCCATAGTGGAGGTGTGGCATCATTTTCGGCAGACAGCAGGTGCTCTACGCTTTGCCAGAGGAAAGCTTGACAAAAATGTGCACAGAAGTGTGTGAGGTGGCTACCTATGCAAAGAGAGGGGGATGCGCCGAGCAATTCCCATCCCCTCCGTGGAGAGACCGGCTCAGGGAGGAATGAAACCCTGCTGCTCTCTGTCCCCAACACAGTGCCCGTGGGCACTGAGACCCTTGCCGATCCTTCCCTTGGCGCCCTCTGAGCTTTCCAGAAAGGGGGGGTGGGGCATTCTGAAGCAGGGCTTGCTGTCGGCTTCCCTCGTCCGAATGCCAGGGTTCTCCCTTGGAGGATGGGGAAGACGGGTGAGCGGGTGGGCTTCCCGTAGCGCAGAAGCTAAGCAGGGTCCGCCCTGGTCAGT
This sequence comes from Gekko japonicus, assembly GCF_001447785.1. Taxonomy (NCBI): domain Eukaryota; kingdom Metazoa; phylum Chordata; class Lepidosauria; order Squamata; family Gekkonidae; genus Gekko; species Gekko japonicus. Next base: position 34,471 of record NW_015165929.1, read on the forward strand.
ACTTGGATGGGAGACCACCAGGGAAGCCCGGGGTTGCTGCGTGTTTGTCTCTTGCCTTGAGAGAAGGGTCTCCAGTAGTCCACGGTGAACTTAGCAGCACTTCCCGCCAGAGTTCCTGGGAATGTGTAGCTTCTCCCTGTGCCACACGGGCTGGACATTCTGGCCCGGACGTTGTGTGGTCTGCCATGCAGATGCCAGGCTGATCCCGAAGGCTAACCCCTTCCTTGTTCCTTTGTGATCCCCCCCCCCTTAATTCAAGCTTGCAGTTCTTGGATCCCAAGACTCAAGACAGTGCCTAGACTTTTACAATGCAGTTTCTTGGTTCTATAGTGAATGTAGAATTTCAGTAATAGAAGAGCTGGGATTCTTTAATGTTTGGGAACATTCTTGCCTGAAAAGCTTAGGCCAGAGTAAAAGTGGTTAATTTATTATTATCTTAAAAGAATTAGATGCCACCTTCCCTTTTGTAGTTCATGGCAGCTTATGTTTTATACACCTGAAGCTGCCGTATACGGAATCAGACTCTTGGTCCATCTAAGTCAGTATTGTCTACACAGACTGGCAGCAGCTCTCCAGGGTCTCAGGCTGAGGTCTTTCACATCACCTGAGGTCTGTCATCTGGCAGCTTTTGCATGCTAAGCAGATGTTCTACCACAGAGCCACAGCCCCTCCCCAATAACAGCAGCAACATAATTCAGTTAAAAATACCAGTTGACCCCAGCATATGTCTGCCGCTGGAACCCCACTGAACAGTCTTCAAAATAAAATGGCCTTCCAGTGCCTCCTAAAAACTCCCAGAAGCATCGCCCCCCCCGCCCCCCCTCGAGGAACCTGCTTCACAGGGGACAGATTGTAGTAGATGCCAAGAGGGCAACTTTAACTGGCACGTGGCATTGCCATCAGTTGAAACCCACAAGAAATTCCATGTACAAAGAATAAGGAAGAAGTGTGGGGGGAAATCAATGACTCTCTTCCTTATTTCTTTTCCTGCCTCGCAGCATCCGGAACCCACCTTAGCAGATGGAAACAAGGGGTCCTGTAGCCCAGCAATTGGTTTCCATCAGCGGTCAGCCAAATATTTCCTGATGCTCACCACACGGGCATGGAAGGAATGGCTCTCTTGGCCGGGAACCACTGGTAGATCTCTCCTCCATAAAGCTTCCCACTTCTAGGAAGACCCCACTTCCTGTGTCCATAGGTCCTGCAGTCTTCATCAAATTAGTGTTGTGATCTTTTGGTGAAATGTGGTACTTTGTATGCCATGTCATCCTTCATTTAGAAGTACGAAATTGGGAAAGTGCTTCATCCTAAAATCCCCAAAGTCTTTCTTGTTCTGGATATTAGTCATTTTGTTGCCAAGATTTGTTTTGGGAAAAATTATTGGATATAGATTTTGTATGACTTTGAAAAAAAAGATGCTTTGCCGTGTCTGTCAAAGGTAAGGGCACAAATCCCCGTTATGTTCCCCTGAGCCTAACCCCGTTAAAACCGTTCTCTTGGGCGACTCTTGTTAATTACAATGTTCATGTCCCAAACATGTGCTAAGCCAGGGGTCCCTAACCTTTGAGAGCCTGCAGGCAACTTCGGAATCCTGACACAGGATGGTGGGCACAACCACAAATTGACCACTGTAGGAGCCAGCCAGAAAATGGCTGCCACAGCTTGCCTTCAGTGACAAAATGAAGATCCTTGTGCTGTGGTGGCAGCTGCTGCCAAAGCAACATGTAAAAAAAAAAAAAATCTGCACATGGCCAGTCATAAACACTGCTTGGCAAAAGCCCCACCTGACCCTTCTCACTTTCTAAAAAAATGTTTAGCAGGCACCATGTTGGAGACCCCTGTCCTAAGCCACTGTGATAGCCTTCAAGTAATCAAGGTGGTACCTGGTTTTAATTTATCATTTCTGAGACAGACTCCCCATATCTCCTGCTACAAGACCGTTGTGTTGAGCAAGGACTCCCCTCTCCTTTTCTCTTACTTTATGATTCATCCAAATTCATGACCAAAAAGGCAAATCTCAGTGTACAGATCACTGCAAAGCTCCACTCAGGGTAAAATGCCATTGTAGAACTGCAAAGCTGGCCACAAGGCAAAAAGTTGGAAGAGAATGTATAGAGCAGCAAAGAGGTGATTTCAGGAATGCACAAAATTCAGCATGCATGCTCCCATTCCCATCACTTTTGCATGGCCATTTCCCGTGTTTGCAAACTGCGGGCTACTTGACTGTGGATACCTCTGGCTGGCTTCTGGCTTCTTCACAGCACGGCAGAAAATAGCATGCATGTGAAAGTCTGCTGGCTTAGCTGCAGATGGAGGGGAAGGTGAATGACTGGATTTCTCCCGGTGTCAGTGATAAGATGAGGAAGAGGAAGAGGAGGAGGTCACCAGCACGTGCCAGACGTCAGCTAGTTAAGAAACCAATCTATGCCACATGCCTGACCCTTGGGAGCTCAGTGGCTGCCAGATGACAAGCGGGTGTTTGATGTGGCTGTTCTGAAGAAAACAGGCCTGAGGAAACAGCTGGCTTTCTGTCAGATCAATGCATGGCTCTGCCCTTTCTAAGCACCAGCATTTGCCGTAGTCATAAAACTAGCACAATGGATTTATTGCATGTGCACTTCTGTGTGTGTGTATGTGTGTGTGTGTGTGTGCGTGTGTAAGCATTCCACACTAGATGAAACCTCCTTTGCTGTCAAGAATTCCTTTCAACATCTTTGGAATGGTGGATTGGAATGTATTTCTCTGGTCTGGTGACAGAGGAGACATGACACTGCACAACCAGTCACCTCACCTTAAAGAAAAGGATGCTGTAGAATTACCTCCACGCTTGACAGGAGACAGATGGAGCCTAACAGGGTCTCAGTTAATTACTCTCAGCAGTCCACAATTAAGAAGGGAACATTTACACATCAGTCTCCAATTTTGATATATCTATTTGATTCACTATGTATTTTCCCCCATAATTAAATCCAAACAAATGGTGCCCATATAAGCTAAGCTTGTTATTCCTGTTTGGTCCTTGCATCTGTTAAACACCTTCATTATGTTGTATGCTAGTTTGCTGCTCACCCTCTATTTATATGTATGGACTGGTAACTTCCACTTCAATGTATCTGAAGAAGTGTGTGTGCACACAAAAGCTTATACCTTGAATAAAACTTTGTTGGTCTTAAAGGTGCCACTGAACTTGAGTTTTGTTCTGAAAGTCACCTTGTGTTGCTCTTTGTCGTTGAACTTTGCTTGCTTGAAGTCGTATTTCAGCATCCAGTGTGGATGGGATAATAAGGTATTTAATACCTAGATTGCTGAACTCTTCAATATATAAATATATATATGTTATATTAATATAAACTTCAGACTTTGATGCCACTTGACTCAGGCAAAGAATGTCAGAATTACAAAGTGACTTGAGTGGAGCCATCGCCCACCGCTGTGTTTCAGGCCCAGTCATTTCTGAAAGACGGCCATTGAGGTGCCGTGGAGGAACAGAAACTGACGGAACTCCCTTGGCTACAGGCAGCAGGAGGTGCTCTTCTAAGTGAATCTCTTTCTCCGTTGTTCTTTTCACCAGTGAGTGCCAGCGAGCCTGAATGCGAACCGGAAGTGGAGCCAGAGAGAGAAACGAAACCAGAGCAGGATGATGAAGGAGCAGAAACGCCTCGCGAGGTAGAGGCTGCGGAGGCGGAGCCAGAGAGCGAAGCAGAGCACGGTCCAGAGCCAGAAGAAAGCACCGTCCTGAGCGAGAAGGAGCGGCAGAATGAGGAAGTGAACGAGAAGGACAACTGCTCGGCCTCCAGCATCTCCTCTGCCAGCAGCACTTTAGAGAGGGAGGACAAGCTAACCAGTGACAATGAGACTGGTACAGTGGAGCCCTTTTCCCATCCCAGTGGGTCATTTTCCTAACACTGAAACAGCAGCTTCACTTTTACACGTGTTGTAAGGAAACAAAGCACTGCACTCAGGTTGTCATTGGGCAGTCCTCCATTATTAGAACCTCACTGCACAGACATTCAGTATAGAATCCAGGGGAGGTTTTCTGTGTAGAGCAGGAGTCTCCAACCTTTTTGAGTCTGTGGGCATATTTGGAATTCTGACATGGCGTGGTGGATGCAGCAACAAAATGGCTGCCGCAGGAGGCGGGGCCAGGCACAAAATGATTGCCGCAGGTTAATTTCAGTCACACAGTGAAGATCCTCATGCTGTGGAGGCAGCTGCTGCCAAAGCAACGTTTTTAGAAATCTGCACAGCCAATCAAGTCTCCAACAGCTAATCAGAAGCTTTGCTGGGCAAAAGCCCTACCTGGCCCTGCCCACTTTCTAAAAACACTTGGGCACCTTGAAAGGTGGATACCAGGTTGTAGACCCCTGACCTAAGGAAAGGATATACCCCCACAGGGACCGTGCTGGGGACCCCTGGTGCAGAGTCTCAGAATTGGAAGGATTCGGCTGCTGGTTAAGAGACAGTGTCCCATTGGGGAAAGGTTTCTCACCAACCATTTTCTGTGCTATTTGAAGTGTTATCAGGATGGTTTCCTGCACTCACATTTCAAAATTCCTTTTAAATTCACTGCCTGGTCAGAAACAGAGTTGAGGGATGCACAGTACCATCAGTTTCATTTCCCCCTCATTTGAAAAGGGACCCTGAAAGTTCAGGACAATTATCTGCCAAACCATATATGCAGTTTTCATAAGGTCAGGATCTTCCAAATTGCTATTTCACACATCCCTTCAGATCTTAGCATTAGTCTGCCTTTTTCCTATTTAAAGACCTGGCTGTTTGGCACCCTATTCCTTTATTTAGAACACTCATTTGCAATTCTAAATAGGCACTTTTCATTCCTGGAAATGAAAAACATCAGACATCTTTGTTAGTCGGTAATATTGCTAAGGCAGTTGACAACTGAGCTCCAAAGGAATGCGCTTCTTTGATTCCTCTGCTTTCCTTCTCTTCATCAGACAGCAGAGATTTACATGTAGGCTGTTCTGAAGTGGCAAGAATGACAACTGGATTTAGCCAGTATTGGCAAAGGAGCATAAACCTTGTAACTACAGAAGAACAGTTTGCACTGCATGTTCTGTGCATCAGACTCCTTGGCTGTATTAATGACATAGACCTGTTCTCCACTGTTCAAATTAATTCAGGCAGGTTAAGTGTATTGTGCGCTTGCAAGACTATGACCTGCAAGTGTGGAATGTGGGGTCAGAACTGGCTATTATTGGTTTCTCCACACAATAACAAAGCACACCATACAAAATCTGGCTACATATATTGTAGAAAATATTCAGAATAAATGTGAAACCTATTAGAATAGATAACAAAAATCTTACAATCCAAAAATACAATAATTACATACAAAGCTACTTCCAGTCTTCAATTTTATAGCACCATGTAAACAATGAATAAATACTCTCTTTCAATATGAATAGACTTGAAACAGTAAAATGTGATGTGCCAGGTCTTAAACACCTCACTCTTAAAGGGAAATCCCCTTATTAATACTGCTGGTATTGTCCTGACATGGATAGCCCAGGCAAGCTGGATCTTGTCAGATCTTGGAAGCTAAGCAGGGTCGACTCTGGCAAGTACTTGAAATACCAGAGGTGGGAGGTGGGGGCAGGCTTTATTCAGCCACTTCTCTGAATATCCTCCAGGCCCCAGTAGGGGTCAGTCACCAGAGGTCACCATGACTTCCAGGTGCAAATGCACTCACGCACACACATATTTTTTTTAAATACCCCCCCCAAAAAAATATTGCTGGTATTTATATGTTTACATGACTCTTCAAACTTCTTCCTTTCTCTGAGTGGTGCTTATCCACCCCATTTATCAATTTGCGCAATTTATATAATACAGGTTTCCACTTTTCTGCAAGACCATGGAAATTTCATTATTAGAAAGAGACACGAAATTCTTAAACAAGAAAAAGTGTGTTGATAACATTGCCATCTGATGTGGAGTTGCACCCTCTCAAGCCCACTGTCTTCAAGAGACTTACACAAGTATAGCTCTCCTTAGGATGTCATTATTAGTGAGTTACTTCCTAAATATTTAAGTCTGGTCTCGGTCCAAAAATTACTCACCTTCAATATAGTTCGTGCACTTAATTGTAGAAGTAAAAGTGCCTTCCCTGTATTTACAAGTTTGGCCTTATTTCCCCGTGAGATAGGTCATTGATGAAGCTACTGAAATGGCTTAGAATGAGGAAACGTGTCTCCAGTCTTGTTCTTCTCAGATGGAAGATGTTGTTTTGGCTGGATTATTGATGAACATGCATTGATGGCAGTGCTTGATTGTTTGAATTCTGTACCATAGTGGATTATTGCAGTTTGTATTGTAAACATAGTAGGTTCCGTAATCTTCACATTCTTGGGCCTAGTGAACAGATGATTATCCCGTTATTCCTTGAAACATGGTCCAGGCGGAGGGCCCCGTCAACGCAAGGGCCAAAGCAACCAGGAAGTCTTCACCAGACATCCAAAGCATAGTCAGTCATCAGCTTCTAGACAGCAATGGTGGCAAAACAAATGAGGTTGCACTTACCCTTCAGCTTGGTTCTCTGAGAGCAGCTGCATAGATTTACCCATTGCTGACCTCCGTAATCCCTGGGACCCATTGTCTCTTTGTACAGTATTGCCCTTGAGATCACAGCTGTTTGTGCCAACAGTTTGTTTGCAGCATGAGGGTTTGCAGACTGTTTTTACCTTCTATTTTGCCTGCTGTTTATTCTTGGACTATCATTACGCTTCCAAACTTAAAAGCAAAGCCATAACGAAATTCAGCAAACTAAATATCAAAAACCCTGGCAGTTAAATTTTTCTAAAGAGCAGAAAATGTTTAGATCCAGACCGAATCAGACGAATGGTCTGATTCAGTACAGGGCAGCTTCCAGTTTGTCCAGAGAGGGCCAGGCCACTTCCGGCTTTTCAGGCCCCCTAATCATCATAAAAGTTTTACAATGATGGCACGTGGTGCCCCATAAAATGCATGTTTTGTAACTTCCCCAAATCCAAAGAATAGCCAGGTGTCGCAGATTTCCTGTTCCCTGTTGGGCTTGAGGCCCAGGCCTTCCCGGTCCCCATTCTGATTGGCCCCACAGAGGACTCCGTCTAGTGCTGCGCCAGGAACATACAGGACCTCTTGATGCCCAGACATGGGGGAGAGCTCTGCATTATGGCGCTTGCGTTTTTTCATGGAGGGATGCTGTGCCAGACGCAGAGCCACATACAGAAGTTATGGTGCATAGAAGAAGCTCATCTCCCTGCTCATGCTGGACAGTCAAAGCATTCTGAACGGGCTTAGACCAGCATGACTCTGCATAGGGGTGTCCCATACGTTTTCCCACTACAAGGAAACTACTTGGTTCTGAATCTGAGTGGCTTCGATAGGAATCCTGGGCATGCGTCCTTTCTGTACTCTGGTACCTGGGTTTGACATCTGAGCTTTTGGTTACTTAGTGTGGATTCCAGTCTTTTTGGATAGTTGGTGCATTTGCCCCTGTGGAGTGGGTAGAGTAGACCAAATGCTTTGAATCTCAGCACAGAGTTAAAGAGACGAGCTTGGGTTTTGGATGGAATAGTTCATGACTGCTCTGACCTGAATGGCCCCGGCTAGCCTTCTCAGAACTCGGAAGCTAAGCAGGGTCAGCTCCAGGTGAGTACTTGGATGGGAGATCACCAAGGAAGTCCAGGGTCACAATGTAGAGGCAGGCAATGACAGTGAGACTTCTGACAATGGAAATGTCAGGCCACACCTGGAGCATTGTGTGCAGCTTCAAAAAAGGTATGGACAGAATGGAGCGGGTGCAGAGGAGAGCAACGAGGATGATCGGGGCCCTGGAGACCAAGCCCTGTGAGGAAAGGCTGAGGGACTTGGGAATGAGAGGGTTGAGGGGAGACATGATTGCTCTGAAGGGCTGTCACTTAGAGGAGGGCAGGGAGGTGTTCCTGTTGGCAGCAGGTGGCAGGACTCGCAATCATGGGTTCCGGGAAGGTTCCGGCAGGATCTTAGGGAAAACTTCTTTACAGTGAGAGTTGTTCAACGGTGGAATCAGCTGCCCGGGGAGGTGGTGAGCTCCCCTTCCCTGGCAATCTTTAAGCAGCAGCTGGACAAACACTCGTCAGGGATGCTGTAGGCTGATCCTGCCTTGAGCAGGGGGCTAGATGGCCTGTTGGGGCCCTTCCAACTCTCTGATTCTGTGATGTTATGAAACCACCTCTGAACATCTCTTGCCCTGAAAACCCTCTGGGGTCACCGTTAGTTGGCTTCACCTTGACGGAACTTTCTGCCACCAGTTCATGATTCTCCCCCATTCCGAACATGCTGCAGAAGTAACCTTTCTGGTATTTCAGTCCTGTCCTTTTCTTCGAATAGGTTTCTACAGGTTAGAACGGGAGGCTGTCTGTTAAGCACCCAATAAAAGTAAATGGGTCAAAACTACTAAGATGTTAAATAAAGATTCTACTTTCTTTTTTATGAACACAGAAAGCAACCTCAAGCATGTAGTTTGTCCTGACATTGCTAAGAACGTTTTAAAAAACCCTATGACGAAACACTGCTGTCTGGAAAATTACGCTCCAAAAGGGTGTTCTTGCTTTATATCCAGCTCCCCTAGAAAATGGTATTCATTCTCATTGGCCACTACAGTTGCGTGTGGATGGGCCCTCTGCCTCCTTTCCCACTCCCATTCATTGTTTCTCTGTGATTTCAGGTCCCTGGTTACAGACCATTCAGGATGTCGGTGTGAATGACCAGGGCAGCAATATCCTCAACAACAAGCGGTTCATGCTGGATATGTTGTATGCCCATAACAAGAAGTCCAAGGATGAGGAGGAGGCTAAAGAGCTGGAGGAGAAGGCGGCGGAGGAAAAGGAGGTGGCGGAGGCGAGTGAAGACACCATCACCAGCCTGGCCAGCAGGATCTCGGTCCTGCAGGCCACCAAGCAGGCCAAAGATCTCAGTGTCCAAAAAATGGAGATTGGGAGTTTGGACAACCACGGCAGCGTGAAGGCCTTTGCAGAACGGTTCAATAATGGTGAGCTGGCCAAAGGCTCGAACTTCCCTGAAAGTGATTTCTGTGAGAAGGTCTCTGAAAAGACACCACCAACACAGGCTAAGAAGGAATCTGACTATATTTGGGATCAGCTGCTGGCCAATCCGAGGGAACTTAAAATCAAAGACATGGATTTTACGGACTTGAGGGACGACGACGACATTGATGTTTTGGACGTGGAAATGGGTCCTGGTGACTCCCTGGCCCCCCCTCCCCCACCCCCGCCTTCCTTTTTCGGCTTGCCCCCTCCGCCCCCTCCCTTGCTTTATGGATGCCCACCTCCACCCCCGCCCTCTGGTAATTTATTGGTTCCCCCTCCCCTGTTTGGCACTCCTCAGGGTTTAGGATCTCCCCCGCTCCATAGGGGTCAGCCAGCTTTTATTAAGAAGAAGAAGACGATCCGCCTGTTTTGGAACGAGGTGAGGCCGTTTGAGTGTAAGAACAACAAGCGCTGCAAAGGATTCCTGTGGTCAAAACTGGAACCTATTAAGGTGGACACTTCCAAGCTGGAGCATCTCTTTGAGTCTAAATCCAAGGAACTTCCAGTCACAAAGGTATCGCATTCTGGATAATGTATGGTTTTTTTTTAAATCCTCTTTTATGGGCCTAAACTAAATTGCCCAGCTGTGATAAAATAATCTCAAGAATGTGAAGTTTCCAAATAGAGTGAGGCGGTATTGTTCCATGTCTTAAGAACCGTGGTGGGTATTAAGAGCTCCCTCCAAATAAGTTTTCATCCTCAGATGAAACCCCACGTTCTTTGCAATGTGAGCATTCACTAGTCTACTTAATTTCAAATTGGAGGAAGTGTGTGTGGGGAGGTTTCTTCTCTTCTTTGACTTTATGGATATATGTTTTCAAGACTCTACAGAGGCAGGGTGCCTCTGGAACCGAGATGCCTGAAGTAACAGGAAGGACATTCAGAGGCTGCAAAGGCCTTAAAACAGGGGTCCCCAACCTGGTGCCCACTGACACCACTGGCAGCCACTAGTGCCTTTCTTGGTACCCCCCCCCCAAGTGCTTTTAGAACGTAGGCATGGCCAGGTGAAGGTTTTGGAGCAAGCAAAGGAGAAGGGGGAAACAAACTCAACCGGAAATGTACTGAGGACACCTCAAAGCCCGTAAATGTTTCCAGCGCCCACAGGTAAAATCTGAGAACATAATCAAAGAAGGCGCTTTGGAAGATTACTTTGCAAGCCCTCCGGGAGGCTCTGGGTGCCCCTGGCATCTCCTCCAGCAGTCCATCCCATCAAAATGATGCCATGCCCAGAACGCATGAGACCCTGGCAGGGAAGGGGTGAACCTGGCGGAAGGGATACCCCTCTGAAAGCATCTGCTGTGAGCATCTGGCCTGGTTTATTTAGGGAAAGGCTCTTTATTTGAAACCCGTCAGTGGGCTATGGAGATTCTGATACAAAACAGTGTAGACTGTGCATGGTTGTCAGTCCACCCATGATCCAAAATACCTGAGACCAGTTACCTAATTATTTTGGTAATGTGATCCTGTCCTTCATGCAGCTCAGGGCAGGGTACAAAGTTCTGCCCTCCCGCAGGTTGCCCTCAGAACATGAGGCCGGGAAGGGTGATGGAAAGCGACTGGCTCAAGGTCACTCAATGAGTTTCATGGCTGAGTGGGAATTTGAACCCAGGTCTCCCAGGTCTGAGTCCAGTATTCGCACTACTGCACCATACAGAATCTCAATGCGCTCTCATCCAAATCGGTGTATGTGTGCCCTCCACACACGCACCCCATTAAATCCCCTTTGATTTGGTTTTCTGTGCATTTCTATGCACACATTTGGCCATGTGATCTATGTGGCGTAAAACAAAACCAAACCCTTGGAGTACAGCCCTTGTCAGACACAGTGTATCTTTTGTTTAAAACTCCCACCTGTAATCTTGGGAATCTGAAATTATTTGGGTAATTAATTAATTTAATCTGTTTGCCGTTCTAATCTTGAGTCAACAGACACTCTGCTTTCCTGAACTTCCTTAACAGCAGGATAATTGTTCTTACCTCCTGCATCCTAATTAATCTTTTTATTGGCCTGTGGGATATTAGTGCACTAATGCAAAGCCCGCGGAAGAGGAGGGGAAGGCTAGAGACTTAAAGTGGAAGCCAAACAGTGGTTGCATATGACAGATGTTCTCCATGTCTGTGAATACATTGCCTTAATGTGTATTTCTTAGAAGCATTTATCAAGACAGGACAGAAACAGTAGCTGCCGGCACTCCTCAAGGCTTGGATGAGCATGGAGAGGTCAGCCTTGGGCATCCTGGTTGCAATGAGGCAGTGGCTGCGACCCACAGGATGGGGACCTCACATGAGTTGCTACCCAATTTTGCCTGGAATGAAAGTGCAAAGTCAATTGAGAGGCCCTTGCCTGAGCAAAACAGCAAGAGGTTTCAAGAAAGTAGGGGTGTTGTTGTTGTTGTTGTTGTTCAGTCGCACAGTCGAGTCTGACTCTTCGCGACCTCGTGGACCAAGTCACACCAGGCCCTCCTGTCTTCTGCTGTCCTCTGAAGTTCACTCAATTTCATGTTCGTTGCATCTATGACACTGTCTAACCCTCTCATCCTTTGCCATCCCTGTCTTCTTTGACCTTCAATCTTTCCCAGCATCAGGGTCTTCTCCAGCGAGTGCTCCCTTCTCATTTGGTGGCCAAAGTATTTGAGCTTCAGTTTCATTATCTGGCCTTCCAGGGAACAGTCAGGGTTGATTTTTTTAGGATTGACTGATTTGATCTTCTTGCAGTCCAAGGGACTCTCAAGAGTCTTCTCCAGCACCATAGTTCAAAAGAATCTATTCTTCGGCGCTCGGCCTTCCTTATAGTCCAACTCTCGCAGCCATACATGACTACTGGGAATACCATTGCTTTGACCATGCGGACTTTTGTTGACAGGGAGATGTCTCTACTTTTTATCATGCTATTTAGGTTCGCCATCGCTTTCCTCCCAAGGAGCAGGCGTCTTTTAATTTCATGGCTGCTGTCACAGTCTGCAGTGATCTGGGATCCCAGGAACGTGAAGTCTGTCGCTACTTCCACGACTTCCCCTTCTATTTGCCAAGGAGTGATGGAGCGGGATGCCATGATCTTAGTTTTTTTGATGTTGAGCTTCAAGCCCACTTTTGCACTCTCCTCTTTTACTCTGAGCAAGAGGCTCTTAAGGTCCTCTTCACTTTCTGCCATTAGAGTGGTATCGTCTGCATATCTGAGGTTGTTAATCTTTTCCCCAGCAATCTTACCCGCTTGTGATTCATCCAGGCCAGCATTTCGCATGATGTACTCTGCATATATATTAAATAAGCAAGGTGACAATATACAATATCCACACCCCAAACTGTACCACCCCCAGGCTGCATCCTCAAAATCTCCAGAAATTTCCCTACCCTGAATTGGCAGCACTAATCTTGCCACAACCCAGTTGACTTCTCCTTCTGTGTCTTAACTGTGATTTTTGCATCACATACCTATGATAGTCACTTCCCTACGCTTGGGTCTCCAGGCATTCTTCATTAGCAGTAGACCAAAACACATTCAGAAGGCCACGTAATAGGGGTGGGGGCGGTAGCTAGACAATTGCACGGTTTTTTTAGCAGACAAGAGATGAGATTCCCTCTCGAAAACAGCATGCATCATGCGGTGGTGTTGGAACGTGCTGTCAAGTCACAGCTGACTTATGGGGACGCTGTAGAGTTTTCAAGGCAAGAGACGTTCAGAGGTGGTTTGCCGTTGCCTGCCTCTGTGTAGCAACCCTAAACTTCCTTGGAGGTCTCCCCATTCAAGTACCCAACCTGCATAGGTTCCAAGATCCGACAAAGTCAGGCTAGCCTGGGCCATCCAGGGCAGGTCAAGCAACATTATACAATTTCTTTCATTTTTATGGTTGACGACAGCCCCCCCCCCGCCCCCAAGTTGCAAGTGGCACGGTGAAGGTTTTGGTGACTGTGGTCCACACTCATACCACTGCCATCCATGTTGACAGATTTGAAAAGATGCTCTAGTGCTCAAAAAACCTGCACATTCAGTTTATGTAATTCATTTATTTTAAATATTCAGATCTCACCTTATTTCCTTAAGGTGGCTAAAAATGCAACCACAGTTTGCAGGGACATGAAAACTTAACAAAATCCATTAACAAAAAGGAAAATAATGTGGAGTAAATCTGCAGAGATTAAAAGCATAGCCAGATGTGACCAGTTTACCTCCACTGAAGGCCCTCTGAAATAGAGAAGTCTTGTACACTTTCCTAAATGAAGCAAGCGAAGACGCCTTCTGCACCCTTCCTGGTGGGTGGTGGAAAGTGGCATCAGATTGCACCTCAGCCCTGTTTAGTATTTGGGCGGGAGACCTCCAAGGGATACCAGGCTCGTGACCCGGAGGCAGGCAGTGGCAAACCACCTCTGGACGTCCCTTGCCTTGAAAACCCTGCGGGGTCACCAGAAGTTGGCTGCGACCAGTATTCTGAGCCTCACAGTCCTTCTCACACTCCGAAGTAATGTCCTACCAAAGAACTTGTGTCCTAGACAACAGGAAGCTGAGAGAACACAACTCTGGGAACTGGAAAAGGACAGTTGATGAAAAGTGGGAAGAAAAGGCAAGCCCAGGAAAGAGAGAGAGAGATGGAGCATGAGAGCTCACCCCTACAGGGAGCAGAGGTTCAGGAGTGTAAGGTATGAGTGCAACAGAACAAAATTCAAGTCCAGAAGCTCCACTGAGACCCACAAAATTTTCCAGAGTATCAGCTGCTGTGAGTCAAACGGTGTCTGTGCTACAGCTAGGAAAAGCGATGGCTGGCCCAACAAAGGCTGAGTAGTGGCTTGAAGGCATTCCCTGGGTTTGGGTTTGGATCTGGGTAGACTTTAATTTGTTGAGGGCTCTGTGACCTCAGATGACTGTCCAGCAAACCTGAGTCACATGAACACATGAAGCTGCCTTGTACCGAACCAGACCTTTGGTCCATCAAAGTCAGTCTTATCTACTCAGACCAGCAGCGTCTCTTGAGGGTCTCAGGCGGAGGTCTTTCACATCACCTATTACCTGATCCTTTTAACTGGAGATGCAGCCGGGGATTGAACCTGGGACCTTCTGCATGCCAAGCAGACACTCTGGCAGTGAGCCACAGCTCAATTCCTCTTGGCTGTGGGGGCGAGCAAGGGGGCTCCGGAGGCTGTGAACATAACATGAATAAATAACTAGGGTTGCCAGCCGTGGGTTCAGAAATACCTGGAGCTTTGAGGGTGGAGCCTGGGAGAGTGGGGCTCAGGGAGGGGAGGGGCCTCGGTCTGATATAGTGCCGTATAGTTCACCTTCCAAAGCAGCCCTTTTCTCCAGGAGATGTGGAATAAATGTTTTAAATAATAAATAACCAATCTAAGTGGTCCAGGAGATCTCCAGCTCCCACCTGGGGGTTAGCAACCCTAATTAACAAAATAATCAAATGGGATATTTTATCCGGGCCCCTGGCAGTCACATCCGAGGGTCTTTGGGGAGTAAGCAAACACTGGTGTCCCCACGGGGGAGTTGTTGCCCATGTTGTCATGGTCTTAGGCCTCAGGCCACGCAGAAGACTCTGAGAGGCCTGGTGTAAAGTTTGCAACAGGCCTACATTTCCCAGGTACCGTCTGAGCCTTCTGGATGGACTGGGGTGAAGTTGGGGCAAAAGGGAAGGTCAGTCACCTCCCAGGAGGCGGAGCCTTGAGAGAAGGACTATAAGCCCCCCCCCCCCCCGTTCCTCTCCTGGGGGCCGAACAGCAAGCAGCCAGGCAGCCATGTCAGGAGATTTCGTTGTCTTCTTGCTGGCTCCTTTGTGCCCTGTTGGCTGATGTTTAAAGCCGGCGGTCCCATCTGTTGGTTACTCCCCACCTTGTTTAATAAAAGTTGGTCTTCATCGGCCTGGTCCTCATGCCTCAGGCTTGACTGTTCACCTGGCAAGGCCCTCACCAGTGTGTGTGTGTGGGGGGGTGCTGTTTGGAAGGGTGAAGGGGGGTACTCTGAGCCCTCTCTGGTTTGAACCCCCAGACCAGAGTGGTGGCAGCTAGACGAGGCCCTTCTCCAAGGCTGAAGGGGGCAGGCGGGAGGGAGAGGGCTCCTGGGAAGGGATGCCTGTTAGATCGCGCTAACAAAGGACTCTTAGAGTGATTCAGCAAGTGATTCAGCTTTATTGGAAGTAACGAACAAGCACTCAACTCAGTAAGAAACCAGAACAAGAAACAGTGGGAGCTTATGCTCCTTTTAAACATAACCGGGCTAATGTAGCCACGCCTATTTACATTTAACAACCAATGAGATTGCTTGGTTAAGGACCAATGGGAGTCTTTCCCTCCTAGGGAATGGTATCGTTCTGATTGGTCGCTGTTACGAAGCGACCAATAGGAAGTTCGCTCAGAGGAGCCCTGGTCTGGCTCGAAGCTTAACATAGGAGTCCTATGAGGTGATTCATGTAATCGTCTCAATACATTACAATGCCCATTTCCGGCAGCTCCCCACTGGCTCCCCTCGCACCCATGACAATGGCCGTAAGAACTGGTCACCTCTTTGGGGTGTTGCAGGCACCTCTTCTGGCAATGCCCATTGGCTGCTGATTCAGCCTTTGCCTTCTTTCAGAAGGACCATGCAGATCCTAGACAGAATTATGGCAAGGATTTGTCTATGTGCCTCATTTCTCCCCATTGGAGACCCAGAATGGAGACCCATTCTGTCGTCATAACAACCCTGGGAAGTAGGATAGGCTGACCATGAGGAAGGTGAGGCTACGCAATTACAGAGTGACAGGAGCAGAGCTCAGACAGTTGACACAAAATGGCCGTCAAAAATCATACAATATGTTGACAGTAGGAGATGATTGGATGTTCTTAGGTGGGTGGCAAAATAAATGTGAGATATCCGCTTGCTCAGAAAGCTCAGAAAATTCTGATGGATTCTGCATCTGACACCATAAAGCACGTTCAGGTATTTTGGGGGAAAGGTGAGAGAATCAGACGGGGAACACTGGCCAAAAGGCAGCAAGAACATTTTCTGCACCACAGTTTCCAAGCAGGCACCATCTCTCTGAAGCTGCCTTATACTGAATCAGGTGCTCAGTCCATGAAGATCAGTATTGTCTACTCCGATTGGTGGCAGCTCCCCAGGGTCTCATGTGGAGAAGTCTTTCACATCACCTACTGCCTGGTCCTATTAAGTGGAGATGCTGGGGACTGAACCTGGGACCTTGTGCATGCCAAGCAGAGGCTCTGCCACTGAGCAAGTGTGTCCCAGGAATAGAAATGACTAGTTCCAGCAGCTGTAGCAGTTCCCGGTCCACCACCCCACTGCAGCCCGCTCAGTCTGGCTTCCTCTCATATGTTGCGCCTTATCTTCACGGGTTATTTGCACCACTGAATTGCACATTGCTCTAGAGCAAAATTTGCACTGTGTGCTGTGGAAGTGGGGTTCCTGCCGATTGTTGTCAACAGGCACACTGCGTCCAAGAGCTCACCTTTTGTTTCTCTCCACTCTTTTTCTCTCAGAAAACTGCTGCTGATGGGAAGAGGCAAGAAATCATTGTGCTGGATTCCAAACGGAGCAATGCCATCAATATCGGACTGACAGTATTACCCCCTCCGAGGACAATTAAGACTGCCATTTTGAACTTTGACGAATATGCCTTAAATAAGGAAGGAATAGAGGTACTGAGGAAAACACGGGGGCTTGCTGAGCAGATTGTGATTTCCATTTAGTGGGGAACTGAAAATATGGCAACACGGGGAGCTTTTAAAAGGGAAGGGAAGGGAAGCCTGTCATTGGCTATCAGCAGGTCTGTCAGTGGCTACTAGTCATGGGAACTAAACAGAACCTCCATGTTCAGAGGCAGTAATCCCAGAGCCAGGAGGCAACACTGGGGAAGGCCTCAGCCTCTATGCCCCGTTGTTGGCCCTCCAGAGGAACTGGTTGGCCACAGTGTGAGACAGGATGCTAATCCAGCCAGGCTCTTCTTGTGTCCCTAAGCCTTCATCCCTTTTAAAGCCACAACCTTCCTGCAGCATGAGAGCCACTTCCTGAGTTTGGCCATTTATTTTTTTTGCAGGAGAGAGAATATGGGCAGGTGTAGCTTTCCTCAGCCCAAACGATAACAAAGGGCACAGCAATCAAGACAAGATCAACATACAGTGAATTGCTGCAATAGTTCATACAGTTGAATGAATAGAGACAATAATGCTGTTAAGCTTCCATGCCATTTTAATTCTTGTTTTTTCAACAGGTAGGCATCCCACAGCTCTTTTGCTAACAGGAAACAATTGTTAGCAAAAGAGCTGTGGGAAGCCATTCTGAGTTTATGAATACCTTATTGGTGGATTGTACTGTAAAAAGAACACTGGAAAATTGAGATCAGTTTGATAAAGATATGCCTCGAAACGAACGGTAAAACTCAAGAAGTTTGTTCATTCATCTGTTCATCTTGACGGCACTTCAGTGTCTCGATGATACCTGTTGAAAAAACAAGAATTAAAACGGCATGGAAGCTTTCCTCAGCCCAGCCACAACAAGCTGCCGCTCCTGGTTCCTGGGTCACATTACCGGTTAGCGCGACAAAGGAATGGAGTCCAGGGCCAGGCTAGATGGCTGGGAGTGGGCTCGGTTCTCGAGAGTCACCATTGAGTGCATAGGGAAAGCGTTTGTGGAGAAGGCATGTGTTGGAGTCCAGCTCCCCTTTTCCGAGCATATTTTCAGAGGCATAATAAATAAAACCGAAAGGGAAACCACAGCAGAGAGAGTATTTCCCGATATACTCTCCATATATGCATCATGCAGTCCCTTAGGTAAAGAAAAATGCCCCCTCTCTTTTGCCCTGTCCCGTGGTCCCCCTGTAGCTCAGTGAGCACGGCGCAGTGGGCTGCAGGCAGCACAGCTTTGCGGAGTGAGCCCGCCTCTCCATCCCTACAGCTCCAGCATCTTGGACTGTGTAAATGTAGCCGGCGGTCACCCGCTCAAGGGGCTGGACGGGGAACTGGGTTGGATTCAGTCCCTCCTGCTATGCTGAACAGGTGATTGTCACTGTGGCTCGCTGTGCAACGGAGAACATGCGCGTGCACAGCCTCGAATGCTGCAAAGAGTTTCCAAGGGAGGCCAAGACTGGACTGGAGAGATAGATCAAAGTTTATAACCTCAGAAGCCCAGACCTGATGTGGATAGTCCTTCAGATATTCCTAAAAACTTTTTTAAAGCTCTGATAGAGCCTGGGTTGTTGAATCTGGGTGTGCAGTCGGGTCATTCATGGGGCGGGTTGCCAACTCTGGGTTAGGAAGTTCCTGGAGATTGAGGGATAGAGGGAGGGAGCCCAGCAGGGAGCCTTTGTCCTTCAAAGCTGCCATCTCCTCCGGGGGAACTGATCGCTCTCGTCTGGAGACCAGTTGGTAATTCCAGGAGATCTCCAGCCGCCTCGAGGAGTTTATTCGTGGCCCTTCTCTGTCTTTGTAGAAAATTCTCACCATGATCCCCACGGAAGAAGAGAAACAGAAGATCCAGGAGGCTCAGCTGGCCAATCCCGACATCCCGCTGGGCAGTGCCGAACAGTTCCTCCTGACCCTTTCTTCCATCACTGAACTTTCCGCCCGACTTCAGCTGTGGGCATTCAAGATGGATTACGAGCTTGTGGAAAAGGTAATCTCTTCCTGGGGGCTGCGGCCTCTGGATTCCGGTTCCATGTGTTTAGGACAACATCAAACTAAATGTGATATCCATCGATCCATGAACAGATCTCCCACAATTTTTTAAGCATAACTTACATGCAAGGGGCTCAGAGGTTAAGATGCTGAGCTGCAGACGGGAAGGTCTGTCGTTCAGCCGTTTGGGACCTTAGTGAGCTCCCGTCTCTGGCCCCAGCTCCTGCCAACCTAGCAGTTCGAAAGCAAGAAATTGCAAATAGATAAATAGGGACCACTTCAGTGGGAGGGCAACAGCGTTCCGTGCGCCTTGGTGTCTAGTCATGCCGGCCACATGACCGCGGAAATGTCTTCGGACAGCGCTGGCCCTTCGGCTTGGAAACAGAGATTCAACTGGTTTACGAGCAAGGGAAACCTTTACCTCTACCTTTTACATGCAAGGGGAGCCCAAATAGAATCTGGGCCATGGAACAGGGGGTTAACCCCTCCACACACACACCATTTTTTGCTTCATCCCCCGCCCCCACCCTCAGCACACATTCCTTTGGTCCTTATACATTGGCCTGTGATAAATATATTTATTGAAGTCATTTACAGTCCGCCTTTCTCCCTGAAACTCCAAGTGGATTATGCAGCACAAGTCAATCCGGTCAATAGGATAGAATATCCAATAAACAATACAACAGGGTTTGGATTGCAGAAATCTGAAACCAAGCAGGAATCGTGTTGGATCTTTGCCAAGCATCGGCACCTGGCACCCCGTAGCATGGCTTGCTGTAGCTGGAGAGCTGGCCCTGCCGTGCAGATACGTTTGGAGTTCAGAAGGCTACAGTGAGAGCCACAGACCACTGGCATTGACACCATGCGCCTCTTCTTAAGAGAAAAAGGCTGCAGATTGACATGTGAAAGTTATCACAAATTCACTTAGAAAGCAATATCCTCTCAGAGGGAGACCTGGAACAGTCAATTGTGGTTCAGGTGCCCCTTTCTGCAGAAGTCTGTCATTCCTTCCTCTGCATTTTGGGTTTTTTAACCCTACGCAGCCTGGGCTAGCTGCCGTTCGGAATGGAAGACAGATACCTGGGAAGAAGTTGCGTGGCCCTTCCCCTGCCTGGTCCTCTTTGAAGTCAGAATCGCTCTCCCCAAAATGCATTTTATTCCCTAACAGGGAGGGGGAGAGTGGGGATTCCCTGTGGTTTCTCTGTATCCCTCCCCCCCCCCCCCCGGGAAAAAAAATCTTGTTGAGAGCAAGGTTCAGCTTGGAAAGGACTGAGCAGGCAAAGAGTTAAGCACATCTGCACGGATGCATCTTCCCCAGGGCTGCTTTGATTTTTTATTTTTATTTTTTAAGTGGGTAAAGAATTCCGTCTGGCCCTTAACTGGAACGTCGGTTTTTATAACTATTGGTAGCAGACCATAGAGGTTTCAAGCCAGCTCCTTCAGGATTAACCTGTGGCAGGGGACCCCAACAGGGTGCCCACGGGCACCATAGCAGCCTCCAGCACCTTTCCTGGTGCCCTCCAAGGGTTTTTAGAAAGTGGGTGGGTCCCACTGGGGCTTTTGCCCAGCAGGGCATTTAATTGGCCGTTGGGGATATGATTGGCTGTGCAGATTTTTAAAAAGGATCTTCACTCTGTGACTGAAGGAAAGCTGTGGTAGCCATTTTGTGGCTGGCACCACCCCCTGTGGTAGCCATTTTGTGGCCACACTCACCACACTCTGTTGGAATTCTAAAGATGCCCACAGGCTCAGAAGGGTTGGGGACTCCTGACCTGTGGGTTGTATTTGCTGCCCAGTTCCCGCAAAGGGGCTTTGCTCTCCTTGGAAAGCAGGTTTTGCACACGGCTCACTTGAATTGTTCACAACGAGGCTGTTCCTGGGTGGGTGGGGAGGGCAGCTCTGTAACTAGTAATTGTATTACTTTGTATATACTGCTAAGCTTTATATCGTATATTGTAGTGATATTGTTGTAATCTTGTTAATAATTGAATTGTACACATAGCATATAAAAACTAACAAATATTGTTTAATTGTACACGGTGATTTGCTGTTTTACTGGCTATTATACACCATGATCCTGTTTGTTGTAAACTAATGCTAACCAGGGCTGACCCTTCTTAGCTTCCAAAATCTGACCAAATCAGGCCAGCCTGGGGGCTGTCTACGGTCAGGGCAGAGCTCCTGGCCTTGGCCCCCCGTTTCCCTCCCTGCCTCCCAATAATCTGTTTGGTGGTGGGAAGGAGGTGGACTCTGTAGCCATCCTGATGTCCTGTCTGAAGTCCAATGGATTCAGCTTTCTTGGTAAATCAAAAGCCACTGTGTTTTATTGGAGGTGATCTTTATTCTCTTTTCTCCAATACTGCAGAGAAGGAAAGAAAAAAACTACTGAGAGCTTCAGTATTGGGTGGCTCCTTTGGGAAACTCTTGTCAGCCTGATCCTCAGCTGGGATGGATTTATGGAGCTCTTGTAAAGGCCGGGGCCACGGAGCTCAATTGTGCTGTTTTAATTCACAGAAGTGGTACCTTATCAAGTGCAGAACAGTGGGGAAATCAGGCTAAATAAATCTTCCAGAATTCAAATTTCCAGAACCTTCCATCTTCTTCGGCTATCATGCCTCTTGCTCAAATTAAGAGTCATTGAATGGGGATGTCTGGGAGTTTGTAGTGTGCTGTTCAGATGGAAGCAGCTGCGCCTTTGAGCGCATTCGGAAGCCAGAGAGGGAGAAGTGCTCGGTGCCAGTCCCTTCACACTCAGTGGCACACAGATTGGGAAATGTTTGGGGTGAAGAAATAAGTGAATGCTCAGCTTTTTCTCGTCTTTCTGTTGATGTTAGGAGGTGGCAGAACCACTTTTGGACTTGAAGGAAGGAATGGACCAGCTGGGGAACAATAAGACCTTGGGATTTATCCTGTCTACTCTGCTCGCTATTGGGAATTTCCTCAATGGAACCAATGTAAGCTTTTCCTCCACCATTACTTGATTGTCATGTTTCTGTCCTGTAGTTACGATTAGACAAAGCAATGTTCATGCAGGTGTTGAACGTCGTCTTGGCTGCTTTGTCAGGTGAAGGCAATTCCTAGTTAGCCCATTCTGATGCCACGGCAAACTGTGGCTTGGACTAATCTCAGCAATGGAATTTAAGGCCCGTTAGCTATGCTGGAGCTTTTGACGGCTCTGCCCCTTTCCTTAAAGACACAGCCCCACAAGAATTTCTCCTGTAAATGCTTTTTTTCAGTCATTTCAAAACATTTTTAAAAGGCATGCTCTCCTTTAAGCTGAGTGAGGTGCTGTAGTAAACTAATTCCTGCACTGAGCAAGGGGTTTGGAGTAGGTGACCTCTAGGATCCCTTCTAACTCTGTGTCAAGAGAGTCTCCTTTAAGAGAGTTTTCCTGCCTGTTAGCTTTCTTGACTATAGAAGTCATCACCCCCACCTGCCAGCTTATCAGCTTGCAATTTAGAGATCTATCCTGATAACAGCTTTCTATTGGCTAAATGGCTTTTCTTTCTGCCCTGAGAACCTCAGCCCCCCCAGAAAAAAAATTGCCCAGCAAGCCACAAAATCCTGGCTACGGGCCTGCTTTGCACTAATCCAAATAAGGAAGGCAAAGAGGGCACATGAGGGCACCCAGCTCATTCCTGTGGCATCAGACCATCCTTGGGCATTCCGTCTGAATCAAACCCTGCTGGCAGGGGAGAGCAGCATTTGTTGCTACCAGCAGTGTTAGCCCCCAAATGCAAGAGCTTCGACCTTTTTCCACACAGGAGTTACTCACGTGGATGAGAGAAAGTAGAATAGTGTCCTGGGTCATACTGCGGTGCCGAATCCTGCCCCTTTGGGTTGAGTGCTGCTTCTTCCCAGGGCTGGTTCTCAGGCCAAGGCACACGAGCGACTGCTCGGATTTGAGGACCACTCCCCGCTATCGATGATGCCACAGTGACCAGCCCCCTCTCCCAAGCCTCACCAACACCAGCCAACCCAAGGCGATCCCTGCGGCAGCAGTGTGGTGGGGCTTGCTTCAGGCTTGGCTGGCAGCAGCGTGGATTCATGAGGCTCTTGTTCCACTTCCAGCTGGGCCCCCGTCTCTATGCCTCTCAGAGCCAAGTCTTTCTGCACAGACACTTCCCTCTGTGCCCAACACCCTGTGTCCCGTTTCTTCGTCACACTATGGTGAAGCACAGACACATATAGGCTGCGGTCAGATGTGCCTCTGGATCCGACTCAGCTGCAAATACCTGATGGATCGAAAGGGCACGATCAGACAGCAGCATCTGGGAAAGGTCCTGCAGCCATCGGCACCCCGTGCTGCTCCGCCATGGAAGTGGAGTTGAAAGATACCAGGAAAAGTCCAGGCCTAATGCTTGCCGATGGGCCACGGATCACTCAAGCACACACTCAAGCCGTTGGGATGGTCTGCCCATTCCATCCCAACTCGTTGCCGTTTTTTCCCCCTCAGTTAGCAGTATGTGCATAACCACATACTCCATGGGGAACGGAGGTTCGATTCCTCGTTTATGCGCATGGGAAACAAAAGGGGGGGGAACCCACTCACCCAAAGTGGCGTCTGATCGCACAGTGACAGGCTGATCCCGCAGCACAAAAGGATGTGTGATCGCATGACTGCGCATCAAATCCCTCCGGAGGAAATAGGGGCATTTCCCCTCTGCACCAAATGGCACGTCTGACCGCAGCCGTATATCCAGTAACTGATGGTGTGGATATCCTTGCATATGGCACGCATTTGTGCAAAGCTTTTCTTGCCCAGTTGTCTATAAGTGGTGGTGGAAAGTGTTGTCAAGTCGCAGCTGAATTAAGGCCATCCCGTAGGGTTTTCGAGGCAAGGGATGTTCAGTGGTAGTTAGCCATTGTCTGCCTTTAAGGCGTAGCAACCCTGGACTTCCTTGGTGGTCTCCCATCCAAGTACTAACCGGGGCCAGCTTTGCTTAGCTTCCAGGCAAATACTAGGTCAGGCTAGCCTGGCTGATCAGTGGGAGGGGTGGATGTTTATTGGTTGAGGAGTTGCCCACTTTCTCTTGGGAAATGTGTCTTAAGCCACTCAGAATGCCCCAGAAGTGACCTTTGTCACTTTGTATACTTCATTGTTGCCTGTAACTGATCGTTTCAGGTAAATTTCTTCTAACTTAAGCATAATGAAAAGAGAGATAAATGGCTTGATTTTTAAGCAGTTTTAACAGTATGAATTCTCCCTCCCCAGCCTGGAAGCTATTGAGAGCATTCTCTTCTCACACAAACTTACTTTGGAATTTTTCTGAAAAAAATTGGCTCAGAGAAGGGCACGCTTCATCTTAACTCCCCCCCCCCCTCTTCCCTTTGTGCAGGCCAAAGCCTTTGAACTGAGCTACCTCGAGAAGGTTCCAGAAGTAAAGGACACAGTGCATAAGCAGTCCCTTCTACATCATGTCTGCACAATAGTGGTGGAGAAATTCCCAGACAGTACAGACCTTTATTCTGAGATTGGGGCCATCACAAGGTCAGCCAAGGTATGTCTTTGAGTGCAAGGAAATTTCCTTTTTCTGTGACAGACGAGATCTTTATCAGCCTCTGTGAGGAGAAAAGAATGGTGTCAGTGAAGCAGTCAAGTTATGCTTTCCTGCCTGTTTTCTTTACTCTTTTTTAGAAGCACAGCAAATGCTTAGAAATATGGCTTTGTTTATATCATTCCCTTGGAATTTTTAGGATCTAGGAACTTTCTTTCTGGCACCTTTTCCCCCTTCATTTTTCTGTCAAATGGTTTTCTCATCAAGATCTGTTAACAGGCAGACTGTTCCGTGAGACCAAAGCCAATGCACTCCTATATAGAGCTTTAATGATGTTATAAAGCAAGCAATTGATAAGACAGATAGTTCTGTGAGACGTGCCACTCTGGCCGGGAGTTGGGATCACTTTGCACATGGCTGTTGTTTTTGTAGGCACAAAACAAAGTGTCACCCCCTCCACCCCTGAGGTCGCTTGGACCTCCCTCTGCACTCTGTCCTCCCACTGTAGGCCACCAAGGCAGGAAGCGGCCTTCACACTGGAAGAGAAGCAGGAAGACAAAAATCTTTTCCCGTCAATTTTATGGCACAGTGTGTGGTGGTGGTGGTGGTGGTGGTGGTGGTGGTGGTGGTGGTGGTGGTGGTGGTGGTGGAAGTCAGGTCTGTCTTAGGATGACCCTCATAAGGCTTTCAAGGCTAGAGATGTTCAGAGGTGGTTCGCCTTTGCCTTCCTCTGCGTAACAACCCTGGAGTTCCGTGGAGGTCCCCCATCCAAGTACTAACCAACCCTGCTTAGCTTCTGAGATCTGACGAGATTGGAACTTTTTACAAAGCCAGAGGGAAAGTTGTGGACAGGGACAGAGTCCTCTAGCTAGGCCATTACCAACATAACCAGTGTACACTCCTGAGATGGGAGAGGAGAGCTGTGCCAAACTCTGTTCCGCTTAGTTTGTCATGGCTGTGGGGGGGGGGATTCCTGGGGGGAGGGGGGAGGGCAGGGGAGTGAATGCTGAGTGTGTGAATCAAGCTATCATAGAACCCGTAACTTTCCTGAAGAAGCCTTCCTCCCAGAGGAATGTCCTTGAAGCATTTGGTGCCAGCTTGCTAGACTAGATAATAGGATCGTATATTTCCCAGGGGGAGTGGGTGGACCACGCAATGCCTAGGCGGGATGTCTGCAAAGGGGCCCTATTCAAATTACCTATAACTGTATCTGTACCTGCCAAAACTCTCAGTTCTGGCACAGTACTGCTCTGGTGTGGATCATGTCTATTTCTCAGTAAACAAATCACTGTCAAAAAGAGTGTGGTTGAGAGTAACTTGTCCGGGAGCCTGACAAGATGATGCCAAGGAGACCAGTGTATGGCCTGGCTGACCAAATGCATGGCCTGCCCCTTGGTAAAAACATACGCAACCCCAGGTGGGCTACAGGTGGACCTCTGCTCCAGATGCTTATCTAATTCCCTTTTGAAGCCGTCCATGCTTGTAGCCGCCACCACCTCCTGTGGCAGTGAATTCCATGTGTTAAAAACTCTTTGGGTGAAGAAGTACTTCCTTTTATCCGTTCTAACCCGACCGCTCAGCAATTTCATGGAGTGCCCACAAGTTCTTGTATTGTGAGAAAGGGAGAAAAGTACCTCTTTCTCTACCTGCTCTATCCCATGCATAATCTTATAAACCTCAATCATGTCTCCCCTCAGTCATCATTTCTTCAAGCTAAAGAGCCCTAAGCGCCTTAACCTTTCCTCCTCTTTCTGGGGAGGGGAGGGGAGGGGAGGGGAAAAGAGTTTTTGAGCCGCTATGAGGCTCATAAGAACATAAGATTAAGCGCTTTAACCTTTCCTCATAGGGAAAGTGTTCCAACCCTTTTATCATTCGAGTTGCCTTTTTCTGCACTTTTTCCAAAGCTATAATATCCTTTTTAAAGTGTGGTGACCAGAACTGCACACAGTATTCCAAATGAAGTCACACCATTGATTTATATAGGGGCATTATGATATTGGCTGATCTGTTTTCAATTCCCTTCCTAATAATCCCCAGCATAGCATTGGCCTTCTTTATTGCAGTCACACACTGTCTCGACATTTTCAGTGAGTTATCTACTACAACTCCAAGATCTCTCTCTTGATCAGTCTCTGCCAGTTCAGACCCCATCAACGTGTATTTATAGTTAGGATTTTTGGCTCCAATGTGCATCACCTTGCACTTGGCCACATTGAACCCCATTTGCCATGTTGACGCCCACTCGCCCAAAATTGACAGATCCCTTTGGAGTGCCTCACAATCCTCACTGGTTTTCACCACCCTGAACAACTTCGTATCATCCGCAAATTTAGCCACTTCACTGCTTACTCCCAACTCCAAATAATTAACGAACAAGTTAAAAAGCAGTGGACCAAGTACTGATCCCTGCGGTACCCCACTGCGTACCCCCCTCCACTGAGAGAACTGCCCATTTATACTCACTCTCTGTTTTCTATGAATTAGCCAGTTTTTGATCCATAAAAGGACTTGTCCTTCTATCCCATGATTTTTGAGCTTACTTAGGAGCCTTTGATGAGGAACTTTATCAAAAGCTTTCTGGAAGTCAAGGTAAACAATATCTATTGGATCCCCCTTGTCCACATGTTTGTTCACCCCCTCAAAGAACACTAACAGGTTAGTGAGACAAGATCTTCCCTTACAGAAACCGTGCTGAGTCTGCCTCAATAGGTTTTGTTCATCTATGTGCCTACTAATTCTTTCCTTAATAATGGTTTCCACCAATTTACCCGGTATCGACGTCAGACTGACAGGCCTGTAATTTCCCGGATCTCCTCTGGAACCCTTTTTAAAGATGGGAGTGACATTAGCTACCTTCCAATCCTCAGGAATGGAGGCAGATTTTAAGGAAAGATTACATATCTTTGTCAGGAGATCTACAAGTTCACATTTGAGTTCTTTCAGAACTCTCGGATGTATGCCATCTGGGCCTGGTGATTTTTCAGTTTTTAAGTTGTCTATCAGTTTTAGGACCTCCTCTCTCGTCACCTCAATCTGACTCAGGTCTTTCAACACCCCTCCCGAACTCAGCGGCTCTGGAGTGGGCAAGCACCTCTCATCTTCCACAGTGAAGACGGAGGCAAAAAATGCATTTAGCTTCTCAGCCATTTCCCTATCATCCTTCAGTACTCCTTTTACCCCTTGGTCATCCAAGGGCCCCACTGCCTCCCTGGCTGGTTTCCTGCTTCTAATGTATTTGAAGAAAGTTTTATTGTTGGTTTTTACGTTTTTTGCTATATGCTCCTCATATTCCCTTTTTGCCTGCCTGACCTCAGACTTGCATTTTATTTGCCATAGCCTGTGTTCCGTTTTATCAGCCTCACTGTGACTAGCTTTCCACTGCTTAAAGGAATTCTTTTTACTTTTTACAGCCTCCATTACTCTGTTTGTTAACCATGCAGGCTTTTTCCTATACCTGTTTGTGCCTTTCCTAACCTGCGGAATATATATTTTTTGAGCTTCTAGGATCGTAGTTTTAAATAGATCCCAAGCTTCCCCAATTGTTTTGACCCTTTCTACTTTTCCTTTCAGTTTCCTCCCCACGTGTCCCCTCATATCAGAGAAATTACCCCTTTTAAAGTTAAAAATGGTTGTGTGAGTCTTTTTGGCCAATTCTCTATTTGTACAAATGATGAACTCAACAACATTATGATCACTGTTTCCAAGCGGTGCAATCACTTTTACATCTCTCACCAGGTCTTGAGTGTTACTTAGGACCAAATCAAGGATCGCCTCTCCCCTGGTAGGTTCCGTGACCATCTGCTCCATAGCACAGTCATTTAGAGTGTCTAGAAACTCAATCTCTTTCTCTCGACTAGAACACATATTGACCCAATCAATGTGTGGGTAGTTAAAATCACCTATTATTACACAGTGTTTTTGTCTAGTTGCTATCTTTAAGGCATTCATCATTTTATAATCCTCCTCTATCTTTTGATCTGGTGGGCGATAACAAACTCCCAGTGTTAAGTTTCCTTTTGGCCCCCCTATTTCAACCCATAGAACTTCCAGAAGCGAATCCAATTCACTTAGCCTCTCAATCTTTCTAGACTTTATACCCTCTCTGACATACAGAGCTACCCCACCTCCAACCCTTCCCCCCCTATCCTTCCGATATAATATATAACCGGGAATCACTGTGTCCCACTGATTTTCCTCATCCCACCAAGTTTCAGAAATACCCACAATGTCTATTTTTCCCTCCGACACCAAGCACTCCAACTCCCCGATTTTACCTCGGACACTTCTAGCATTTGTATAGAAACAGCTGTAATTTCCCTTACAAGTTAAGCCTGCATCCTTCCTCTTGCTATCTCGAGTCGTTGTCCGGCAGTCCATGTCACCAGCCATGGCCTCTGTGGACAATTTCAATCCACCTCCCTGTAGAAAAGCAACCGGTACCCCCTCACCTCTCTCAGATGAGCCAACCCGAACCAGAGACTTTTCATCTCCTGTCGGCTTTCCCCCAATATTCAGTTTAAAAGCTGCTCTGCCACCTTTTTGATTTTAAGTGCCAGCAGCCTGGTTCCTTCTCGGGACAAGTGGAGACCGTCTCGCCTGTACAGCTCCCTCTTGTTCCAAAAAGTATCCCAGTGCCTAACAAACCTGAACCCTTCCCCCCTACACCATCGTCTCATCCACGCATTGAGACTCCTGATCTCTGCCTGTCTCTCCGGCCCTGCGCGTGGAACAGGTAACACTTCTGAGAAGGCTACCTTGGAGGTCCTGGACCTAAGTTTCCTGCCCAGCATCCTAAATTTCTCCTCCAGGACCTCACGACTGCATTTCCCCACATCGTTGGTGCCGACATGCACCACGACCACTGGCTCCTCCCCAGCACTATCTACCAGCCTATCTAAAACACGCGTAATGTCCGCTACCTTCGCACCAGGCAGGCAAGTCACCATACGGTCAGTACGCGGGTTCGCCACCCAGCTGTCTACCTGCCTAAGGATCGAATCACCCACTACCAAGAGCCCCCCTCCCACCCTGCTCAGGGATGGTTCCTTGGTGCAAAAGGAGAGCCGCTCACCAGCTGGGGAAGAGGTCCCTTCTGAGGGCACATTCCCCTTATCCTCAGCATGGTGCCCTGTTTCCCCTAGACCCTCATGCTCCCTGACAGCAGCGGGGCTGCCAGATCCAGAGTGGGACGTAGCTAACAAGTCCCCGAGAGTCTTTTCTGTGCGCCTAGCTGACTGTCTCTGCTTCTCCAGGTCAGCCACCTTGGCCTCAAGGGAGCACACACGTTCCCTGAGAACCAGGAGCTCCTTGCACCGAGCACACACCCAAGACTTCTGCCCAGTGGGCAGATAGTCATACATGTGACACTCCGTGCCAAACACTGGATAGCCCCCAACCCCCTGCTGGCATTCTGGCCTCATAATTCTTTTAAAATAAGTAAATATAATCCCCCTTTTAAAACCCTTTGTATTTATGTGGTTTTTCTTGTTGAAGTCAAATTACTTTACGGGGAAGACAAAGAGCCTAGGGCCTTGGCTTTCTGGCTCTTGTTGGGCTTCTTACAGAGTCCCTAGTCTAAGAGCCACAGGCAAAGAGCCCTTTAGCTTGCCCTTCGGCTCGTGCCTCTGGCAAGGTGCTTTCTTAAATACTGAATTACAGTCAATCACAATCAAACAATGCCCCTTCCTCTCCCTCTCTCAAGCAGCCAGGACTCTGCAACAACTCTAAGCGCTTTCACACACTCCCAAACACAGTCCTCCCACACAATATCCTCAGCTGAATCCCCTCAGCTGAAAGCAAGTTAAAAAACACGCAACCCTCTAGCAGCTCTGTCTCCTGCTCCTGCTCAGAGCTCAGCTG
>NW_015165929.1:64562-67131 GCF_001447785.1 Gekko japonicus
GCTTTCACACACTCCCAAACACAGTCCTCCCACACAATATCCTCAGCTGAATCCCCTCAGCTGAAAGCAAGTAAAAAAACACTCACCCCTCTAGCAGCTCTGTCTCCTGCTCCTGCTCAAAGCTCAGCTGGGTCTCTAAATGCAGAACTTCACATTTATCCCCACTGAAATTTATTTTCTTTGTTTTAGCCTAGTTTTGCAGCCTGAAGATCATCCTGTATCCTGTATTCTACCGTATTTGCTACCCCTTCCAATTTAGTCTCATCTGCAAATTTAATAAGCATTCCCTCTATCCCTTCATCCAAATCATTGATAAAGATGTTAAACAAAACAGGTCCCAGGACAGATCCTTGAGGCACTCCACTTGTCACTCCTCTCCAAGAAGATGAGGAACCATTCACAAGCACTCTTTGGGTGCGATCTGTCAACCAGTTATAGATCCACCTAACAGTCATAGGATCCAAACCACATTTTTCCAGTTTGTCAACAAGAATATGATGTGGAACCTTATCAAAAGCCTTACTGAAATCAAGATAAACTATGTCTACAGCATCCCCCTGATCCAGCAAGGTAGTAACTTTCTCAAAAAAAGAGATAAGGTTAGTCCGACATGACTTGTTCTTGAGAAACCCATGCTGGCTCTTAGTAATCACAGCTGTCCTTTCTAAATGCTCAAGGACTGTCTGTTTAATTATTTGTTCTAAAACGTTCCCAGTTATAGGCGTCAACCTGAGAGGTTGGTAGTTACCCGGATCCTCCTTTTTCCCCTTTTTGAAGATGGATACAACATTTGCCTGCCTCCAGTCTTCTGGAACCTCACTTGTTCTCCAAGAATTTTCAAAAGTAATGGATAGAGGCTCAGAAATTACATCCACGAGTTCTTTTCGTACCCTTGGAGGCAGCTCATCTGGCTCCGAGGACTTAATTTCATGTAAAGAAAAAAGATGTTTATGTACTACCCCTATGCTGATCCTAGGCTGCAACTCCCTTCCCTCATCCTTTGTTCTGTTTTTGCCGTATTGAGCACTGTTTCCCTTGCAAGAGAAGACTGAAGGAAAGTAGGAATTGAGCAGTTCTTCCCTCTTTTCATCATCTGTTACAATTTCACTTTCCTGTCCCTGCAATGGGCCTACCATGTCCTTGCTCTTTTTCTTACTTTGAACAAGAAAATAATGCTTTTTTGTTGTTTTTAGCATCTCTCACTAGCCTAAGCTCATACTTAGCTTTAGCTTTCCTAACTCTCTCTTTACAAGCACTGGTTGTTAGTTTATATTCATCTTTGGTTATAAGGCCCTCCTTCCACTTTCTGAATGAGTCTTTTTATTACTCAAGTCTTTAGAAAGCTGTTTATGGAGTCACCTTGGCTTCTTTAGGCTTCTCCCATTTTTTCTTCTCATAGGAACCATTTGTGATTGTGCTTTCAGTATTTCACTTTTAAGAAACTCCCATCCCTCTTGAGCTCTTTTCTCCTTAAGTATTTCCAACCTAAATTTAAGTTTGTCAAAATTTGCTTTTCTGAAGTCCAACCTATGTTTCTGACTATTCACAGCTTTTACCTTCTCCCAGACTGTAAATTCCAAAATTACATGGTCACTATTACCCTGGGTGCCCACTACTTTCACCTCGTCAACAAGTTCTTCCCTGTTGGTGAGAATCAAGTCAAAGATAGCAGATCCCCTTGTTTCCCTCTCCACTTTCTGGAAAACGAAGTTGTCAGCAAGACAACTCAAGAAATTTATTGGACCTTTCATTTTTAGCAGAGTTGGACTTCCAACAGACATCCAGGTAATTGAAATCTCCCATGATCACTATATCCCATCTCTTTGAGAACTTTGTAATCTGTTCTAGGAGTTAATTTAACCACTACCCCATCCCCTTTCTGCTATTGGTACACATGGACTGTACAGGGTGTTTAACATGGGTCACCACATTGAAAATGTAAAGAAATTTAATAAGGCAATAAAAAGGGCACACAGCATATGTAAACACAGCAGACAGAACAAGGATAAAAAATGTGAATAAATAGCAATACTATCTCTGTGTGTATCCCTACAGATGGTAATTAGAGAAAGGCAATATAATTCTTGAAGTTGCAAGCAATTAGAAATCATCCATTACCTTGATTTCAATATCTGGTGAGTTCTAGGAGCTGGAGAAACAAATTCCTCAGTCTACTCAGGGGTTTTATTATCTCCTTGTTGGTTCCCATCCCAGCAGACCCTCAATCTTTTCCTGTTTGTATTTGTGTCTACTCTGTCCCTTGTCTTCCTGTAGCTCAGTAGCTTAGGTGCAACTATGACTTCAGGTGGGACCCTGGCTACCTGTTGTCCTTCTCCTGGCAAGGGTCATCAACATTTCTATAGCACTGAATGGCTCTGTGCTTAAGAGGGAGTCATGCCCATTCCTTCTTCTCTTTCCCCCTGATCCTGGGGTGTAAAACATTTCACCACAAAGTCCACCCACTTTTCAGAACATTTTACTTCAGTTTTACACAGATGGTATTAACTTTCCTGCCTTAGAATATTTGCTTGGGGTGGCATTAGAGGGGAAAAATCTAACACCCCTGGCT
>NW_015165929.1:67184-69440 GCF_001447785.1 Gekko japonicus
TGTGTATGTCAGTCATATGAGTTGCCGTTGTTGCAATTGTGTTATTAGTCATGTGCAGGCCCATAGCTACAGTGGGGCATTTTGGGGGCTCGCCCCCTTAACCAAAAGGCCCGCCCCACAAATAGCCATGCCAGAAACCTTAATTTGCATGTTTCCCAAAGGCTCATGGGAATGCTTGTGAAAGACTCACCATGACCTAGGTGCTATATAGCAGGACTGGGATCACAGAAAGGGGGATGCTGGAGATATATTGTAGGTGCCACTCTTTAGTGCCCTTCTAAGTATACTTGCCCTGTGGAAGGGAACTCAAAAGGCATTTAAATGTCTTCTGAAGACAATTAAATGCCCTCTGAGCTGTTTTTTCCTAGGAACTGACATGCTCACTGCCCTATTCCTTGAAAGGAAGTGCTAGAAACAGGCTCAGAGCCTCCCCCTCTAAAGACAGGCATTCAGATTTAATTAACTGTAATTTAACTGCCACCTTAAAAATGTAAATGCTCCCTGAACAAAAAAAATCCTGGCTACAGCCCTGGTCATGCCACTCGCGGACAAATGCGCTCCTTCGAGCTCCGATGGGTGCGATTCGAATCGGGGCGGCAGGGAGGGGGTTCAGCTGGCTTCGATCCCCCCCTGAAGCTCTTGTGGGGAGCTTCTAGCCTGGAGCACTGAAGGAGCCGCTTCCAAAGCCGCATCTGGAGGATTGAGGCTCCTTTTAGCTCCTTAAGGTCCCGCTGCCCCAAAGCCAGTAATGGCAATCAGAGACGTTACCGGACCAGAGCGCGCAAGGACTTCAGCAAAAGGACTCTCCCTATGAGATGATACCCAGCGGGGGGGGGGAGTGAGTGAACAAGCTTCAAAAGAAAGACAAAAGTAAAGAGGGTGGAGGAACTGACAGCGAGACGGCAAAGCCCCATAGAGAAGGGGGGGGGAACCCTCGGGAAGAAGAACCCTTCTCTACAGCGTAAAAGCCGTGAAACGGGAAGCAAGCCGACAACAAGCTGTTAGAAACCCACCCAACCCAAGCGGATCACAGAGGGCTCGTTATTCAGTCCACAGAAAAACCTTAGAACTTTTAAGAACTTTTACCTTAATGTAAACAATGTCACAGCGTGGGGGGGAAACGGTGTCCAGAGGCAGAGGCACCACAGGAAGCGCCAGCACAGCATCACCGGTCACAAGACCAGAAACTACCTCCAATCTAGCTGGTACAATTTCTGAAGCCCTGCACCCCCTGCTGGATCAGCTGATGTATCTCAACAAGAAATTTGATGATTTGCAGAAGGAGCTAAAGGAGACCAAAGATAAATCAGAGAAGACGGACAAAAAGCTAAAAAAGGTTGAAACTAAGAACAAAGAGATGGATCAAAGAATGGACATTGCTGATAAAGAAAGAGCTTCTGAAAAACAACAGTTACCACAACTACAAGTGGAAAGATCCCTATATGTTTTAAGATTTCAAGGGGTACCGGAAAAAAAGATGAAAATTTAAGAGAAAGTCTTCAGTGAAGCATTGCCCCCCTTGATTAACAGCAAACCTGAAATATTGCAAGCGGACATAGACATGATTTATAGAACTTATTCAGAGTTTGTGGGGGGGGGAATCTTCCAGGGGAAATATTTGTTAAATTTGCAAAAAGATCAACAAGAGACTCGATACTTAAAGCTTCTACTGCCACAACATTAAAAATTCAAGAGGAAGAGATAAAGATACTGAAATATGTTCCATTTGAAATACGTAAGAAGAAATACAGAAACATCACAACATTTTTTCAAAAGAACAATGTCCAATACCGATGGACTTTACCAGAATGTCTTATATTCAACTACAAAGAGAAGAAGGAAAAGATTGACTCTCTCTTTAAAGCAGAAGCATTCCTGAAGCAGCATCAAACTTTGGGGCAGAAAAGAAAAGAAGCAGAGGAAAAGAAGGTGACAGAAGAAAACAGCGATCATCAGGCGTCAGCCACTGACAGCTCTTCATCTGCTTTGGTGTCCCTGGGTGAAATCTTTGACTCTGACTTTGATTCTGATTTGGGAGCTGCTGCACCCAGATCTTACAAGGTTAAAACCCCCTGGCAAAAGAAGAAGAAGAAGCGCAAAGACAAGAAGACATCCAAATGAAGATCTGAGATTTTTCTGTGTTAAAGTTTAAAGAATTTATATAATTGCCCTTATGCGATACTAAAATTAAGAAATTGTTGTTCTTTCTATTTGAATACTTATTATTTAAAAATTAAATGATATATTGTAAACATG
>NW_015165929.1:69470-81984 GCF_001447785.1 Gekko japonicus
ATCATTAATGTACCTTGCTACTCTGAATTTGTAGTGTGTAGTTTTGTAGTTTATAGTGAAAAGCAATAAAACATTTGTTTTAAAAAAACATAATAATGAGATGACCCATTCAGACACCGGAGAAAAGGCCAGTTTCTCCATTATTATTTTTTAATCAACTTAAGTTTTGGCAGAAGGAGGTGTAGGACCAGAGATGGCAGCAGCCATGACAACGCAAGCAGTGAGCATGTGGGTACAGATGGCAAGGATGGATGGCCGGGACAGCACAAATGTGTTGTGTTCTGGGGGGAGTACACTGAGAGGGGGGACAAAACTGAGAAAGTCGTGTCTGAAGGCAAACAATAGGTATGTTTCAAGAGTCACTGGTAAGGCAGCTGTACAAGGAGTGAAAGTTGCATATACAGTGTTTGTATTGAGGCTGAGCTCATCTGTTTGGGCTTGCGGGGGGGGGGGGGAATGAGCCAAAGCTTCAGAATTAAACAAGAAAGAGAGAGTTCCTCTTCCAGGGCTATCTCAGCCTGCCCAGTAATTGTCTTACATTGTGTCTACGTTTATTTAGTATGAACTCTGTTCGTTCCTAAAGTGCCTGGGGCCTTTTCCTTTAGAATTGTTCTGCATTTTCAAACTCAGAAATGGATTATTGTAGCAATTCCTCTTCCCTCTTATTCCTGGCTGCCACAAATCAACGATTTTGAAGCTGGAAGCCATCCAGGCTGCTTAATAGGGCAGACTCCAAGTATGAGAAGTCTTATTTAAGGAAAATTGGCATAAATAAAGTATGAATATTTCATTGCGAGTTACATTACAGCTTGGACTCCATATGACCCATATATATCTTGCAAAAACTTCAAGGAAGTTAAACAACAGAGGCTAAGAGTTCCCTGTGTAGTGTTTTCCCCACTATGCGAACTTAGTGAGAGTAAGAACTGGGTGTATTCTTTCTGAAACTAAGAACTGAATGAATATATTCCTTCTCAGTAATTGGCATTCTAATTTAGGATTAAATTGTTTGCATCTGCTTTCCAAGGATCCAAATTTTGACTGGTTTTTACAATTCTGTTATTCTGAGTTTAAGAAATACACACATAACTACAGGTTCTATGATCTGTTGGCATCTGATTGTGTGCTGATAGTAGCCATTTCTTATATTCAGGTTTTAATATATTACACAGATAATTTTTGCATCCTGTTGCACACAACTTCTTTCTAATTCCCAAACCACTCTGCACCCGCATCTATAATTCCCTTATTTTTCTGTTCCTCCCACAGAGCTCCCTGCTTAATAGGACAGACTCCAAGTATGAGAAATCTTATTTAAGGAAAATTGGCATAAATAATGTATGAATATTTCATTGAGAGTTACATTAGAGTTACATTACAGCTTGGACTCCATATGACCCATATATATCTTGCACAGATATTACACACAGATATAAATATACTCCATTAACTCAAATGAGAGACTAGAGTTTTTCCCCAGTTATGCCATCAAAAAAAGGGGGAGGTCATCTTACATTTGCATGCAGGTTCAGAAAAAAAATTGCATATATTTGCATACAGGTTTGTGAATATAACAATGGTTTTTTTTAGGGAGGTTGTCTCCACTTTGAAGACATATGATACAAATACACACACATTTATTTCTTTTTACCAACCTGGATCCTCTGCACCCAAAGCAATATTAACCTCCCCTTTTTCTGCTTTCTCCTGTACACATGTTATCTCTAATAATAACAATTAAGCACCATCAGGTCGCTGCCAACTTATGGCAACCTCATAGGGTTTTCCAGGCAAGGGATGAGCCGAGGTGGTTGGCCATCGCCTGCCTCTGCATGGCCATCCAGGACTTCCTTGCTGGTCTCCCATCCAAGTACTAACCATGGACAGCCCTGCTTAACTTCTAAGTTCTGACAAGCTCAGGCTAGTGAGGGCTATTTATCCACAAAACCAAGTTTGTGGGAGCCCCACTCACATAATGTCCAGTGTCACATCTGTTTTGGCCTTGATTACATGCAAAATGATAGTAGCCATTTTAAAAAATATTAAAAATATTTAAAATATCCGATTTTTAAAAATATTACTGCATATAATTTTGAATTTAATGAATGATAGCTATTATAGTTACATAATTTACTCATATCCCCTTGTGCCATGAACAAAGCTTGCGTCCAGTGGCACCTTTTTTTCTTTTTTCTACAGGTGCAGCTCCTAGCCTATTGTCAGCCAGGCTTCTACTTGGGCCTGGTTGCCATGGAGACGTGGGGGTGAGAACAAACATGTATACTTTCGTTTCTGGCCACTCTTCTCTTTCGACTTAGCCATGTAACCTTGAGGCCTGAACTGTCTTTAGTATCTTCTTTCCCCTGGGAATTTGATGCCGTTAGTTAGGTGGGCTTTTTACTCAGGTGCAATTGGCCCAGAGCCACTAATGTCTTATTCGATTGTGGTATAATTGCTTGCTTCGCATGCTTGACCTCAGTTCTAACAAAGAATAGTTAAGAGTCTGGATCCTATCAATGTCTCAATAAACTTTAATTCTCTTGAATAACTCTTATTGGGAACTTATTTCTCCAGGGGCTCTGACACCTATAGGGTGTGAACTAACCTCACTGAACTGCAAAGCAAAATGTTGACCTATAATTTATTTCGTTGGTCATACATACATTCTTTAGATTCTCCTCGTGTCTGTTATATTCGAACAAACCCAAAATGAATTTAGCTACTGGAACTATAACAGCTAGATCATAACCACGAAGCAAAAATCAGAGCTTACTTGCTACAGGGATGTCTATATCGGGAACTAGCGGATCAATAAGCTGTGTTCTTAATTGCTTATATCTTTGACAAAAGAATAAGACATGCTCCATAGTTTTGATAGAACCAGTTCCACATCCACATACATGCTCAGAGTAGGGCTTTTTAGAATAGCGTTCACTCAAAATGTTAGTGGGCAGTATGTTGGATCTGGCTCAAAAGAAGTCTCTTCTATAAGCTGGGATGGTTAAGAATTCCATATACGGACAACAAGAATTTAAATATGTAAACTCAAAAAAAGCAGCACACATGGTGGGCATGAACAAGAGTGCTATTTAAGGTCCCACTGGAGCAATCTTTTTCTCACCAGAGAGCAAGCTGTAGAGAAGGACATAGTTGACAAAACAAGGATTTTCCAATACCACCCTCTGCCGTTTGGCATCCATATAACCAAACCAGGGATTGACATATGAGTCCCTTAATAGTAAACTTAAAAGACTATCCTCAGAAAGGTCCAGAAGAAATTTTAATTGGTTAACTAAAGATTAAGGGCCACGCTTTTGCCTTTTGTGCATGAAAGCTCATACCTTGAATAAAACTCTGTTGGTCTTAAAGGTGCCTGACTGGACTCAAACTTTGTTCTGCTGCTTTCCACCTGAATCCACCTTGTGTTATGTTTGGCTTTAAGATAATCCACAGGGTTAGTGTAGAGACTTTGTTGGGTGTATAAAGCTGTAGCTACAAAATACATTGCTTTACGGATATGAAAATATGGTCATTAAATAAATATTGAATATTGTTTTGTGTAGTAAAGCTTTACTGATTTCTGTCTGAAGACTTTGACGTTCACATTGGGTGACTGCTTTATGGTACACTGCAGTATTTTCTCTGGCATTGGGCTAAAAAAAATAACAGGACACAGTTTGGGCACAGAGTGTGGGAACGGACATAGAGATATCAGAGTAACACATGCTTCTTAGAACAAAGTTTGAGTCCAGTGGCACTTTTAGGATGAACAAAGTTTAATTCTGGGTATAAGCTTTCATCCGCATGCAAAGTGTGCCTGCACACGAAAGCTTATACCCAGAATTAAACTTTGTCGGTCTGAAAGGTGCCACCGGACTCAAACTTTGTTCTGTTGCTTTAGACCAACACAGCTACCCACCTGAACATGCTTCTTAGCTTCAAGTTGGGGAATCTCAATAGCAAAAATATAAAATAAAATAGGGGGACAGTGTGGCTGCTAAAGCCAGCTGTGGTTGGTGGCGCACCCTGGAAACTTGGTTGCGCAAAAGCAGGGCTGTCTGATGACTGGAAGAGCGGCTGCCTGCACGCTGCACTCCAGGAAAAAGAAAATCAATCACTGCTCATATCGTGACCATTTTTCAGGTGTTTGGGGGGGTGGTGGTGGTACTTTTTTTAAAGGGAGATCTGGAATGACCGTGACATAAATCATAAAAAGAGATCTCTGTCTGCTTTGTTTCTTCTAAGAACTCTGTGAGCAGAGCCCTCTTAGGAACTGACAGCCTGTGTGTGTGTGTGTAGCGTTTACTCCTGGTATCTGTATTTTAGATTTTAGCTTTCTCACATTTGGTGTCTGTTCTCTCTCTTACCTCTGACCGACATCCTGGCCCTTCGTTCCAGTTCTTAAAAAAATATTCTAAATTTTGCAAAGCGTGAATGTATTAGTAAACAAAGGCTATGATCCTACAAACACTTTCCTGGAAGTAGGCCTCGTTGAATAAAGTGGAACTTCTGAGTAGACCTCTTTAGGATTGCTCACTAGCTCATTCAGGGTAAGGGCATGGATAGCATCCAGGACTCTGCTGCCCCACACAAAGCTGGCGGGCTGGCAGGGGGACTCAGAGGCAAGCAGAAAGGGGCCCAGGCCAGCGTCTTTGGCAGCACTGGGACTCTCCCAGGTGACTTCGGCCCCCACACATGAAGCAGGCCACACACTGGATTTGGTTATCTGCGCAGGAGTCGATCTGGATACTGCCGTTAAAACTGAGCTGGTGTCATGGTCAGATCATTTCCTCCCACAGGTCGGTTTGACATTTGTGACTCCCCTCCGGAAGGGCAGCAAGCAGATTTATGCTCACCCATGGAGACTTAAAGATCCATTAGGATCCCAGAATGCACTGCGGGATCTCCCAGGACCTGTCGGCAGTTCCCGTGATGAAGTCACCGAGATGTGGAATAGGGATCTTTGGGAGATCGTTGACTGAATGGCTCCCCGACACCCTCTGTGCCCTCGGGCTCCTCGCGCTCCCTGTGTGTGTGGCGCATTGCCTTCTTCCACAGAGCAACCCCAGTCTTCCTTGGTTGCCTCCCATCCAAGTCCAGACTGCAGCTGACCCTGCTTAGTCCCCAACCTCTGACGAGCTCAGGTCAAAGTGGGCCGTTGGGGCGGCTAGCGTGGCTGTCAGCCCCCCCGGAAAAGTCGCACCCCGACAATTAGCTGGTGCCCGAAAGGCCCCTGTGCTGGTGGTTTGACTGCAGCGAATGCATTCAGTCAGTGTGCCCTCATTTCGTAAATGAGTCAGGGTTTTGAAAAGGACTTCATATTTTCACATTATTTACCATTCCCTGTCAGGCCAAGGAATGAATTGTACTTTCAAAACTTAGGTAGGAAAAATCCCATCACCGAACTGGCAGGCGCAACCGGCTTTCTTAAGAGGGGCCTGCTGGTGATGCTGCCAAAGGCCTCATCATTATTCCATGTGCTTTTGGGAAGTTGCAGCCTGGACTTTGAGCGATGCGTATTTAAGGAAACACACTTAACTAGTGAAGTGTTTGCTTCTTTATTGCACAAGTTGATCTTTGCTCCTGGAGTACCAAGAAAGGTCTCCTCTCGACAGCCTCCCCCTCGATTAACAGTTTCTTTTTCATGAAAAAAATGACATTGAAGGAACTGGAAAAAGTGTTAAAGTGATCAGTCTCTATAAGGGTTGTGCTTTTATCAGAGGAACTGCGTGATTTAGGTTTTGTAAAGGCCCCCCTGCCTTTTGATATATTTTAACCCTTCTTCAGATCTAAGCATTGTTCAAATGTATAAATAAACAGGGCCCACTATTAGTTACCTCAGCTTGCCTAGCACTAATAGGCAGTCTTGATGTCTTGGATTTTGGGGCGTAATTTAAGCACAGTGTTGTTCACCTAGAACTTTACCTGGTCAGACCTTGTGATTTATCTCAGGGAAACAAGACCACTCAAACCTGTCCTAACCAGGAGGAAGAATCTTCCTAGACGTCAGAATTCCTGCCTTGGGGACACTGAGAACAAGAGAGAACCATCATGGTGCAGTGGTTAGCGTGTCAGACTATATCTGGGATTCCCAGATTCCAAAAAAAAAACCTCACTCATGCCATGGAAGCCGGCTGGGTGACCTTGGGCCAGTCACACAACTCTCAGCCTCACCTACCTCACCGGGTTGTTGTTGTAAGGATGAAATGGAGTAGAGGAGAATGATGTAAGCTGCTTTGGGTCCCCACTGGGGGGAAAGGCAGGGTATAAATGAAATAAATGGATAAATAAATAAATAAAAATTCACCATAAGTACAGACTCTTCTGTTTCTGCAGATGGGATGTGCCCACTTGAAAGGTTGGAGAGCCTCGGACATGTCTTCTAGGGCTTGGTGCAAGAAGGCTTCCTGTGCAGTAAACTGAATGTTTCACACAAACACAGGGCTGGGCAGAGAGTTGCCAGGGCACTCCTCCCCTCCTCTGCCCACCCCCAGGCACTCATGCTTGCCTTCCCTCCTGCCCGTGTGCTGCTTGCGCATCCTCCCCTAGCCTGCTCATGAGCTCTCCTGCTGCCCATGCTCACGGCTGCAGACCTTTTCCCAACGGCACTGACCAGGGAGCTTGGGTGGGAGAGACCGCGGGCGAGTAAGCAGGCAGGGGGTGCCGGTCGCAGTGGTCCCTGCCAGAAACCTTGGGCACCAGCAGATGCCCCGCCTCAGGGCACGCAGAGCCCTGCGAAGGAAGCTGGCACTCCTGAAAACTTGTGCCCTGGGAATCTTCTTGGTCTCAAAGGTGCTGCTCGGCTTGAATTTTGCTCACACAAACAGTCACACTTGTTTATAAGAGCTCAGTTGT
Organism: Gekko japonicus; assembly: GCF_001447785.1. Lineage (NCBI taxonomy): Eukaryota > Metazoa > Chordata > Lepidosauria > Squamata > Gekkonidae > Gekko > Gekko japonicus. The sequence continues at coordinate 76,326 of NW_015165929.1, forward strand.
CCAGCTAGACTGTAAGGGCTGGGCACTGCAGGCCTCTGGGTGACTCGGAGGCTCCCGGTCCACGGTTGTCAGCTGTCAGCTAGCTGCCATTGTATCTGGTGTTACCTGCTTAACGCTTCTTGTAACCTTTACCCCCCCCCCCCCCCCCCTGACCTTATGCTTACTCTGTACTTTGCGGAACTGGCCAAGGTCATGCAGCTGGTGGTGGGAGTCGGTGCTTCGCTCGGCTTGTTATGGGTATCTAGCCTGTGAACTGAACCTGTGTAGATTGTGTAGAACTGTTATGTTCCCATGGAATGGGCGCGCGTTTCTAAATTCTATTCCCGCCAGCGGGAACTGGGCTCATTGGCCCTCACCTGGTTCAAATCTCTTTATTATGTTGCCTATGTGTATTAGCAGTTATTCCTAACAATGTCCTTGTTCCTGTTTGAACCATCGCTTTGAAATAAACCTTACTTTGATCCCAACGTGGAGTTATTTCGAATGCCTGGGGATCCAACATCAGCGTGCCACTTGCAGCCAACCCGGGCAGCTCAACCATGAGCTCCGTTGAGCCCCTGGTGAGCTGGGCGCGGGCTCCGCTGGGCTTCTTGGGAAGCGGTTTTTCAGTGTGGTGGAACCAGCAAGAGGTCTCTTTTTCTTTTTAACTTTTTTTATTTTTACAAAAATAACAATAATAACAACGAGTGTGCCAGTTCAGCCTCTTCAGTACAGGTAAAGATATATAGAACAGAACAGTGTTAATGTTTTACCTAGTTTTCAAATGCAAGAAAGGGGGCCAATATTAAAAACTTAGTGAAGGAAATATATGAAAAAATACATGTATTTATTAATCACAAATTTTAAAAATTATATAAGGGCCCAATCACACATTATGTATAAATAACAAGCGATAAAACACAAGGGCTGATAAATCTGACCTGACAAGTTTCGGCCTACTCTTTCTAAAATTCATATTTTCAAATTTATTCCAACCACCGCTATCATTTGAAGAAGCCCTTGACATTTCCTTCATTAAGTTTTTAATATTGGCCCCTTTTCTTGCATTTAATTAACCTTTGTCAGGTTCTGGATTCTAAGTTTTAGGTTCAGTTTTTTTCTCCTCCCCCCCCTTTTTGTCCCTGTTTACCTAGTTTTCAAAACATTAACTAAAATCTTTCTATTATCTTACAGGTAAGTTTCCATAATATTGTTGTTGTTGTTGTTGTTGTTGTTTATTTTTTGTTTTTTTCATCTTTTCAGGTGGACTTTGAGCAACTTCAGGACAATTTGTGTCAGATGGAGAAGCGGTGCAAAGCATCATGGGATCACCTGAAAGCAATAGCGAAGCATGAAATGAAACTAGCTCTGAAGCAAAAAATGTCTGAGTTCCTTAAGGACTGTGCAGAACGAATAATAATCCTCAAGATCGTCCACAAGAGAATAATTAACAGGTACCACATCTGGGTATACTAACCTGCTGTTAAGATGCCTCCCAAAACCTAAGTTCTTCCAAACTGTCTGCATGTGCGTGCACACGAAAGCTTATACCCAGAATTAAACTTGGTTGGTCTTAAAGGTGCCACTGGGCTCAGACTTTGTTCTATCAGCCATAATTAGCCAAACAGAGCCTTCCTTTTCAGAGGCAGTGTACCTCTGAAAGTAGCAGATGATAGAGAGTACAGGGACATTTTTTTGCAAATGCACCACTGCATTTCAGTATGATCAGCCCTGCTGCCTCCATGGCCCACCCCTCTTCTGCAGTTTACGATGGCAGACCAGCACATTTCTTACTGTTTAAAAAGATTTTTAGCCGCCCTTTCATCCATTGCTTCTGAGTCAGGTAAGAGAAAGGCAATTTTACAGCTAGAAAAACAGGTAACCCATGAAACTCAATGACCAATAAAGCATCAGCTTAAAAAATCATCAATTTGAACAGCCCCAAGAAGATAAAACCAAGGTAATTAAGGAGCAGGAGAAGAAAGGGAGTGCCCCCTTCACAGCCAGATTATTCAGGTGCACCTGCAGCCAAGGACAAAACTCAGCTAAAAGTCTGTGTGAATCCAGCGGTTTGACTTGGTGCCCAAAACCTAACAGCCTAGGCGCCTGGTGAGCTCCACCAGCTAGGTTTGGCTTCAGCAACCTCCCTGGCACCCTTATGCCGCACACAGACCAGGCCTCAGTGGAAGGTCTATATCAGGAGTGTCAAACATGCGGCCTGGGGGCTGGATCAGGCCCCCAGAGGCCTTCTGTCAGGCCCACAGTGGAATTGGATTTCTTCTGCTGCTGCTTCTTCCAGTTCTGCTGCTGCTGCTGCATCATCGTCAGTTTGCAGCTTACAGATACACACTTGAACAGCAGACTAAAGACTGCAACAGCACAGACATTTTGATGCAGTAATTCAGAGCAAGAGGTGTCAGTTATCAGACACCATTAAATAAACAAAATATTGCAAGAGTGCTCATGTTTTGTTTTGTTTTTTAAAACGTATATTTTAATTGGGTTTTTTTATTTTTTGCTTTTACACCGCGTATTATTCAACTTCTTACAATTTTCCTCCCCTCCCTATCTTCATGTTGTCCTTAGTCTTTTAACCCCAGCCATGGGCACAAAGTCTGAATCTTCCTCTGAATGCCTTTTCTTCCTTCCTTTGATACCCAGTCTAAATAGGTCTTCCATCTATTCCGAACTTCTGCAGATTTTTCTTCCCATGTTGTCTCCTTGCATAAAGTTGCAGTGATGTCTGACTGTATAAAATCAAACAGGTAGTTGTGCCAGATTTCAACTGTCCATCTACTTTTATCTTTCCAACCCAAAGCTATAACTGCTTTACCCGTTAATATCATTGATCGTGCTCTTTAAATCCACAAAGGTGCCATAACAATATTGGCTTGTCAAATATCAGGCTTCCCATTGTGCTTGTCAACATTACGTTGAAGTCTATGTTTAAAGTTATTTTGCATACTTTCTTTATAGCTTTAATAATTTCTGCCCAGAATGCCCTTGCTTCTCTGCACTCCCACCACATATGTGCAAACCATCCTTTAGACTGTCTACAGTGCCAGCAAAGGGAACTTAATCCTGGGATCATGTTAGCCAATTGGGCTGATGTCTTGTACCATTTTGTGAGAAATTTATATTCAAGTTCTTTAAATTTAATTACCTTGATTTCGTCTATTCCTTTCATAATTTTTCTGCCATCCTCTCTGTTATCTGTCCTTCTCTACTCCACACTTTTTGTAAATATTCTGTTATTTTATCTTTATTTGATATCATCTTTTTATAAATTTTCCCTACTAGACATTGTTTCTTCTTAATCATTTCTTTATATATAGCTTCCATTGGTTCGTCTGTCCACATTTCTTCTTTTTTGTTAATCTTCTTTACCACCTTATAGAGACCTGCTATTTTTAACCAGTGTTGCTTGCCTATCTCTTCTATTACTTCTTGTAATGGCTTAAGAGTTTTCCCTCTAAACAAGTCCCCCACAGTCCCCCACTCTGTGATATCCTAGACCTTAAAATTTCCCACCATTTGGTTTCTTGCTCCTCTTCATTAGTAGTTTCTAGTGGCGCCCGTCTAGAGGGTCTCCCTAGCCAGTTCGGTTGCCATTTCCTCCAAACTTCTAGTGTTTCTCTTCTGGGGCCTATTGTTAGTTTTAGGTCTTCAGCCGTAACTTTGTAAAAAAATACCTAATCTTCCTATATTGTTATTAATCTCGTTCTCAAATCTAACCCATTTCCGTTCTTTAGAGTGCTCATATTTTAAGCATGTTTTTATTTTAAGTAAAAAAAACACCTTTGTGTTTGTGTCTTTTATAAAGTTTATATCTCCGCTACCTGGCATTACATTTTATGACACACATGACCCGGCCCAATGAGGTCTTATTTATGTCAGATCCGGCCCTCATAACCAAGGAGTTCAACACCCCTGGTCTACATGGATGGCTGGGGACAGGTAGGAGGGGACAGTCTGTTCTAGTGCTCATTCTTTGCCCTCGAGGGCAGGCAGGTAACAACCCATTCCTGCACCAGCCCCTTGGCAAGCCTCGGAAGACGTTCTGTCCATTTGTGAGGTCCCAAGTCCTGTGCATGAGAGAGTGGCAAAAGACACTGTGCTCACCAAGTGTGTGACCCACGTGCAGTCGTTGGGCAGTCCCAATACCTGTCCAAGACGTAACAGAACAACGTGATGTCATTCCTGTGTCAAAGGCTGCTGTTATAGCCCACTGGAACTCAGTCACAGTATGCTGCTACCAGACTGTCAGAAGACGTCACGAACTTCACATTTCTGCAGCAAGCCCAGTTTCTGTGCATTTTCAGATAGCTTTATTCATCGGTATTCTGCATTTAGGTCGCAAAGTTAAGGCCCTCCCTTGGAAGGCCCAGGCTAGCCCAATTTCATCAGATCTTGGAAGCAAAGCAGGGTCAGTTCTGATTAGTGCACAGATGGGAGACCATCAAGGAGGTCCGGGGTTGTCTGCAGAGGCAGGCCGTGGCCAACCACCTCGGAACGTCTCTTGCTTTGAAAGCCCCACTGGGGTCGCCATATGTCAGCTGTGACTTGGCACTTTCTACCACCAGGTTAAGGGTAGATTTCCAAATAGCAGTATTCAAATCCAAAACTGTGTACATCTCTCTTCCTAGCAATGGAGGACACAGTACATTGGGAATGCCTCCTACCTGGGGTAGAATGAATGCGAGTCATGCATATACGTAGCTGAGTTCTTCTTTTTAAAATATCTTTTTTTGAGTATGTGCGTATGCCTGGAGGTCATGGTGGGCTTCTGGCAACCCCTCGTGGGGCTTGGGATGTTTCAGAGAGGTGGCTTGCTATTGCCTGCCTCTGTGTCCCGGGCCAGCCCCGGTATTCCTTGGAGGTCGCCCTTCCAAGTACTTGCCAGAGTCGGCCCTGCTTAGCTTCCGAGATCTGACGAGATGGGGCTTGCCTGGGCCATAGCTGATTTCTTGACCCAGAGGGATCTGTGTCGCAGAAGCTCCTGATGAGTTGATCCCTGTCAGTTAAAATTCAGTTTTGGAAGCTGGAGAAAGGTAAACAGGGAATTGCCATGAGTAACAAGGGCACTGGGGCTCCCTGTCATATTCAAATTAGAGGAATCCAGGTATATTGGCCGTTTATTTCATGGGCCTTAAGATCTTCCTAAAATAAAACTTTATCAGGGTTTTATTTTTGCAGTGGAAGGTGCCATGACTTAGCAGCAGAGCATCTGCTTGGCACGTTTAAGGTCTCAGGTTCAATCCCTGACATCAGCAGTTTAAAAAGGACCAGGCAGTAGGCAGGGCCAAAGCACGGGGTGTACAGGGCGGTACCCCTCACAAATTTTCAGCACCCCCCACCGAATCTGCCATGCCACGTAACCTTCCTCCCAGCAGGTCAGGGTGGGGTGTGGCCACGCTGGGCGCAGAGGCAGGTGAGGCAGTGCAGCTGCCGAGCTGCCAGCCAAACTTGAATGGGGAGTTCGCAAGGGCCGCTGCCCTCAGCCGCCGCTCACCACAGATGAGCCCTGCCCCCACCCTGGGAGGATGCCAGGCCTCCCCATGTGTGCTGCACACCTTATTTCTGCCCTTCTGCAGCCTCACGGGCACTTCCAGGGAAGCTGCCCTGCCACTTCTGGCCAGTTTCACTCTCCACCAATCAGCTGTTAAACCTAACAGCTGAT
>NW_015165929.1:82058-105353 GCF_001447785.1 Gekko japonicus
GGCTGGGGAAGGAGAGAGAGAGAAGGTGTGCCCTCCCTGTCTTTCTTGCACTATCCCCTTTTAATCTAATTAAGTTCCACACTCCCCTACAGCAGCACCCCACCCCCTGCCCCACCAGCCCAAAATGTCTGGCTACAGGGCTGCCCCCCCTCCCCATAGGAGGCTCTCCAGGCGGGTCTCCTCCGATCAGGGGCCCCTCACTTACCTGGGGCTGTCCGGGTGTGCTCCTGCCTCGGCTCTGCAGCACTGGGAACCAAGCACTCAGCCCCACAGTTGGCTGACCTCAAGCAGCTTCTTAAGGGGACCCTGGTGTGGTGCGGGGAGGGGAGGGGAGGGGAGGGGAGACCAAGGCTGGGCCAGTGGCATGCTGGCTCCCCCCCCTCCTTGCTGCCCATGAGGGTGCCTGCCTGTGCGCTACGGGGGCCAAGCCAGGATCAGGCTGCCATTACCACAAGGGGGAGGGGGCACGCCGGGGTGGCATCAAGATGGCACCTCACTCAGGCCATGGCCTGGCACCTTACAGCTGGCCCCATTAGGTTTGCCTGGAGGAACCACAGCCGGAAAAGGGCAGGCTTAGCCTTCTTGGTGGCAAGCCACGGGAATCAGAGGGGCCTACTTCTAAGTAAATATGGCTGAAAGAAGCCCACCCCCTGCCTAGACTTTGCGCAGCTCCCCACTTCCAGTAGCGGCCGGGGGGGGGGGCAGGGACTAGGAGAGCACTCTCATTTTCTCCTATTTTTATTTTATTATTTTGTGACATCAGAAGTGACGCCATGCCCCCCACCACCAGCACTACCAAAGATCATCTAGCCGCCCTGAGCCTTCAGGGTAGGGCGGGATACAAATCTAAAGATAAATAAATAAATAAAAAATAAATACGGCGCTAGGTGATGCCTGAGACCCTGGAGAGCTGCTGCCAGTCAGAGTAGACAAGACTGACCTTGCTGGGCCAAGAGGGGTCTGATTCAGTAGAAGGCAGCTGCATGTGTGTTCGTTTCAGAGAGGGGCCGTAGCTCAGCAGCAGAGCATCAGCTTGGAATGTAGAAAGTCCCTGGTTCAATCCCTAACATCGCTAGTTAGAAGGATGAGATAGTAGGTAATGTAAAAGAGAGTCAGTGTCAGTCAGCGTGGACAGTATTGACCTTTATGGGCCAAAGGTCTAATTCAGTAGAAAAACGCTTCAAGTGTGTTCATTTTGGAGAGGGCCATGGCTCAGTGGAAGAGCCTCTGCTTGGCATGCAGAAGGTCCCCGGTTCAATCCCCGGCATCTCCAATTCAAAGGATGAGGCAGAAGGCGATGGGAAAGACCTCCGCCTGAGGCCCTGGAGAGCCACGGCCAGTCTGAGTAGACAAGACTGATCGTGATGGACCGAGGGGGCTCTGATTCAGTAGAAGGCAGTTGCATGTGTCAGTTCTGTTACTACAGCAGTTCCTTTTTAGTAAGAATAATTATTATGAATTCATTTGTATCTGTATAGACAGTTGTTGATAGTGAATAAGATGTTATTAGAGAAACATCAGAAAAACAGGGAATAATAAAAAACAGCTCAAATAATGCGGCTGCGTTATAAAATGGTGAACCTGAAGCACACCCGGCCCAGAGATCTGGATTTTATAACTTCCTCTGTGAACTAGAAATACTTTCCTTCTGTGTGGTTAGCCTGTAAATCTTCATCCTTTTTGTCTAGACATTTCCAAACATCCTCGCAGTCTCTTTGAAGTCCAAGTCCAAGTAAGACAAACAAATGAAATTTAAATATAATAAATATGCTGTTCACCAACACCACCCCTGACATTTTTTATTCATTACTAAATTAACAATTGAACACAAACAGGTTTCCCTTAACTATTTTATCATATGTAAAAGCAGGTCAGGAAGAAGGCATCTTAGCTTTTGAGTTGTTATGTTTTTAATTACAAGCTCTGGCAATGATGTTGAATGAATTGCATGAAAATAACTGGAGGAAAAAGGAAGAATATAATACAAGTTCATAGTCTGAAAGGAGATTCATGCTTATTAGACTTACTCTTGTCCTGGTGATAAAGTCTGGGAAGTTCCCAGGTTGCCTGCTTTTGCCAGCAGCTCTTCCAGTAAGCAGTCTTCGCCTGCATTGTGTGTCATATCATGGAAACTCCAAGGTTGTAAGAGCTCTGGTGGGAGTGGAGGGATTTTGTTGGAGGGAATCTGTGAAGGATAACTCATTCTGTTTTCCTAGGTTCCACTCGTTCTTGTTATTTATGGGCTATCCTCCTTACACAATCCGGGAAGTGAACATCAATAAGTTCTGCAAAACCATTAGTGAATTCGCCCTCGAGTATCGGACCACCAGAGAAAGAGTTCTGCAACAGAAGCAAAAACGAGCCAATCACAGGGAGAGAAATAAAACCAGAGGGAAGATGATCACAGATGTAAGTGATGGATTCAGTCTCAGTCCGTGACGTTGCATAAAGCTTTGTTGCCAGCCTGGGACCGGCCCACTGCTCTAGCGGCTGCGAGCCCTTCTGACTCCTCCAGTGTGAGAACGGAAAGCGGTTTCTGGCCACTGTCCCTCACCTGTCAGGCTTTCGACAGGCTCTTGTGAGTTTTGGTAAGCCTGTGCAAAAGCCAGAAGCTGCCTGTGTCCAGCCAGGGAGAGTTCCGTTCTGGGCCAGGAGGTCGTACCGCCCCGGGCACAGTTGGCTGATTGTCCACCTCCATTGAGAAGACAAAGAACCATCACCTGTCCCCTCCCTTCTCCCGCCTGTATTTCCCTGCTCTCCCACCACTGTCTAACCCAACGTTAACTGCTGGTGACACAAACCAGCTTCCAGATGGGTTTCCAGACCCTGGGTGCAAATCCAGTACCTTAGGGGAAAGACATGGCTTGAATTAGTGACCTTTCATTGAATGCACATAACATTAATAGCACTCCTAATAGCATTCTGTCCTATGGAACAGAAAACAATTCAGTTTCTATCTTACAATAGCTCTAGTAGGAGTTATTAATTTGGGAACAGAAAAGATATCGGCTGATCAGGATTGCTGACTGGGTTGGGGTTCACAGCCGGCTTTGATAAAAATATAAAAAAACCTAAATTACTTTTCTCTGTCAAGTGACCTTTAGAAATCTCCTGGGTTTTTAAAAATCTTCTTTTAAGCTTGTGCTGTTTCTCTCAGTCCAAATAAAGTTTAAAGAAGTGCCAGTACTTAATAAAAGTTTCCAGCTGTCTTAGAAATATGGCTCTGGTGTCTCGATTAAATAGATGCAAAGGCCTCATCACAGAGGAAGCGTCCTCTTCCCCGGGCTTTGGCATCCACAGTGGTCGGCCCCATGGCCCACAGGGCAGAGCAGCCGAGTACAAGGAAAGCAGAACCCCACACCAACAGTAAGGCCAGGCTTTAAGTCACAGGACTGACTGCCATTCGGTAGGGATTTTGTGGCCATGGCGTTCCAGATACTGGACATTAGACTGACTTTAGAAGAGTTCCGAGCTGTAGTGTTGCTAGGGTTGCCAGGTCCCCTCCTCACTCCAACGGGGGGATTTGGGGGGGGTGTTTTGGGGGTGGTCAGGGATTCCCCCAAGTGTGACCACCCGCCCGGCCACCCCTCCCCTCCTGCCAGATTTAAAGATTTAATAGAACTAGTTTGGTGTAGTGGTTAAGTGCACGGACTCTAATCTGGGAGAACTGGGTTTGATTCCCCACTCCTCCACTTGCACCTGGCTGGATGACCTTGGGGAAGCCACAGTTCTGGCACAGCTGTCCTTAAAAAAGAGCAGTCTCTGCCAGAGCTCTCTCAGCCCCACCTGCCTCACGGGGTGTCTGTTGTGGGGAGGGGGAGGGAAAGGAGTTTGTAAGCCGCTCTGAGACTCCTTCGGGTAGTGAAGGGCCGGGTATAAATCCAAACTCTTCTTCTCTTCTTCTTTTTCGCCTGATTGGCAGGGGCCCCGTGGCCCACCAATCAGCTGGAGGGCCCTTTAAATCTAGCAGGAGGGAGGGAAGGGGTGGTTGTGGGCCACAGGCATGCAGCCCGCAACCACCCCCTCCATCCCTCCTGCTAGATTTAAAGGGCCCTCCAGATGATCGGCGGGCCACGTGGCCCCCACCAGTCAGCTGAAGCCCTTTAAATTGGGCAGGAGGAGAGGGAGAGGGATGACAAGGTGGGGGCTTGGGGTGGGCCTTCCTCCACTGGCCAGGGGCAGATTGGAGCCCCCAAAATCAGGGGAGCCCCAGACCAGACCTGGGTGCTGGCAACCCTAATTGTTACTGTATGAGTTTTCTTTTAAATCCAGGCTCCCGGTAAGAAACTGGGCTTCCCATACCCTTCACAGTGTGGCGTATATGCAGCAAAATGATTGGCTCATGGATATTGGGTTGCAGAAAAAGAGGGATGGTTCTGATTGATGGTACTGCTCCACCCAGGCAGCAGGCATCGTTATAATTCATTTCTGTATAAGGTGTCTCTCTTTATAATTTTTTGTTCTGCCTTTGTACTCAGCATGGTGTCTACATTGTTGTGCTGTTTTAATATGGCCCATGCATTTCAGGATCTAATCAAAAATAATGAATCAAATGCTGGGGGAGATGCCTCAGGCCCTGGCCTTAAGGCCCTGTCCTGACCAGGGATGCAGGCTGGAAACGGTGCCGGGGTCACATTGCTCTTTGGGCCTTCTGGAAAGAGGCCGCAGAACATGGAAAGCACAAAAACCCGTAACTGATCAGAGGGCTCTCTCTCTAGCGCCAAATGGAACACAGGCGGCCCCTCAAGAGGCTGAGAGCAGAGAGACCAACGTGGTAGTCATTGTGTTTTCAGTCCTGGAGATTAAATGGAGCTGATGCTCAAGGCAGCGGAAGTCAGATACAGGAGAACTACTGCCAGTCTGAGTGGACCCATTGATGGGCCCAGGGTCGGTTTCCGTAGAAGGCAACTGCAGGTGTCCCTTTGCTCAAAGCCACTCAGGAGACACATCGGTGTGGGTGGATCTGAACACAGGTCTCCTGCATCCAGAGCCTCTACGCCAGCCCCTGCTTCACACTGGATTAATTTCAAAGAGGAACCAGTGGTGTTCCCACCTATTGGCATCGGAGACAAGAATGCTGAAGTTAAAAAAAAAAAACTTATGCAAAGACAGTTTTTGTGAGGGGAAAGGATGTTAGCAGAGTTGGGGGAAATAATCCAGTCCCACACTTGCATTCTATAACGTTTATTGCAAGAACAGGATTTGCAAAAACATCAAGTACTCTCTGGAAAAGGCACTAATGCTGTCGGGGCTAAGTCGCTTCATTCTTAGCCCTGCCAGCTGAACCATGGAGTGACATCAGTCCCAGGGCTCAGCACAATGTATCTGGTTCAATCAGAACAAGGAAAAGCATCGGAGCTAATATCCTGACTCTGCCATGAAGCTCTCTGGGCTACCCACCATCTCTCCACCTAATGTTCCTGACAGGATTTTGCAAAGACAAAATGGGGTGCTTTCATCCATAAGAATATAAGAGAAGCCAATGTTGGATCAGGCCAATGGTCCATCCAGTTCAACACTCAGTCACACAGTGGCCAAAATTACCAGGTGCCATCAGGAGGTCCACCAAGTGGGACCAGGACACTAGAAGCCCTCCAACTCTTGCCTCCCCCCGAGCACCAAGAATACAGAGCATCACTTGCCCCAGACCGAGAGTTCCTATCTATACCTTGTGGCTAATAGCCCCTGATGGACCTCTGCTCCATATGGTTATCCAATTCCCTTTTGAAGCCGCCCATGCTTGTAGCTGCCACCACCTCCTGTGGTAGTGAATTCCATGTGTCAATCACTCTTTGGGTGAAGAAGTACTTCCTTTTATTCATTCTAACCCAACTGCTCAGCAATTTCACTGAGTGCCCATGAGTTCTTGTACTGTGAGAAAGGGAGAAAAGTACCTCTTTCCCGACGTGATCTATCCCATGCATAATCTTATAAACCTCGTCATTTCTCCAAGCTAAAGAGCCCCAAGCGCTTTAACCTTTCTTCATAGGGAAAGTGTTCCAACCCTTTTATCATTCTAGTTGCCCTTTGCTGAACTTTTCCCAAAGCTATAATATCTTTTCTGAGGTTTGGTGACCAAAATTGCACACAGTATTCCAAATGAGGTCTCACCATCGATTTATACAGGGGCATTATGATACTGGCTGATTTGTTTTCAATTCCCTTCCGAAGAATCCCCAGCATAGCGTTGGCCTTTTTTACTGCAGTCACACACTGTCTCGACATTTTCAGTGAGTTATCTACTGCGACTCCAAGATCTCTCTCTTGGTCAGTCTCCGCCAGTTTGGACCCCATCAATGTGTATTTATAGTTAGATTTTTTAACCCCAATGTGCATCATTTTGCACTTGGGAACACTGAACCCCATTTGCCACTTTGACGCCCACTCGCCCATCCTCGACAGATCCCTTTGGAGTGCCTCACAATCCTCCCTGGTTCTCACCAGCCTGAACAACTTCGTATCATCCGCAAATTTAGCCACTTCACTGCTTACTCCCAACTCCAAATCAATGAACAAGTTTAAAAGTATTGGACTGAGTACTGGGCCCTGCAGTACCCCACTGCTTACCACCCCCCACTGAGAAAATTGCCCATTTAAACTCACTCTCTGTTTCCTATTAATTAGCCAGTTTTTGATCCACAAAAGGACGTCCTTTTATCCCATTACTATTAAGCTTACTTAGGAGCCTTTGATGAGGAACGTTATAAAAAGCGTTCTGGAATTTGCACTAAGATCTTCAACGTGGTCTCTGTGCTTCACACCCATGGGATACAGTGCGCACGCACTGGATCGATTGGTGCTGTAGCAAGCTCTTTTCTAACGGATTTTCGCGCCCAGTCCCTCCAAGCATGCGCAGGAACCCCACCGTGCATGCCCAGAGGGGTGGGCGTGGACATCCCGCCAGTTCCTTTCTTACCGCCACGTTGGAAAGACCTCTTTCGTCATCAGTCTGATCGGTTCGCTGATAGCCTTTGGAAAAACCGTCTCAGCTCTTGGAAATTATTTCCACTTATTCTTTTTCCTTTTTGGTTCTTGTTCCTCAAAAAAAAAAGGACTTTGTTTTCTCTGAGGGGAATTTACCTCAGGACTTCGGGCCAACCCCCCCGCCCTCTCAACCGTTATCTCTGCTCTACTTTTATGGAGAAGAAGTGGGGATTTTTTTAAAAGGTGTACACGTTGTGGAAGCAAACTTGCTCCTCTGGACCAACATAAACTTTGTATTTTCTGCCTCGGAGAGTCTCATAAACCGGAGTCCTGTTGTCATTGTGCTCACTTCTCCAACCAAACGAGGAAAAAACGTGTGGCGCACCTTAAAGTAGCGCTGCTTGAATCGGCTCTTGTTCCCGCCACGCCGATGGAGGAGAGACTGTCCACATTGACAGCTCTGACACCAAGGCCTTCCTCCGATGTCAACCGCCCGACACCGAAGCTCCCTACATCAAAGGTACGATCGTCCGCTTCCACATCTGTCAAAATTAAGGCTAAGGCAAGTACGGAGACCAAGTCCGCGAAAAAGGGCACCTCCAAGTCCCTTAAGGCGGCAAAGACGGGGAAGGCAGCGGTACAAGCACTGGGTGATGCCCCTGTAGTGCTTCCTGCACAACCGGCAGTATCGATATCGGAGGCCCCAGTCCCTTCACCGATACCAACCATCCATGTATTGGATTCCCCCGTCCAACAAACAGAGTGTCCTTACTCCAACATTGAAACAGTAGAGCTCCTAAGACATCAGATTGATGCAGAGCATTCTCTGTCGTCGACATCGACGGTATTGGAAGCTCCCGACATCGATCCACGTCAGCACCGATACACCTCATGTGGCACGCAGCGTCACCCTCCACGTCTGCACAGTCAATCTGTCGATATCGATAAACGAGATTACCGGGACAATGCCCACAGACAAGCTGCCGCTTTGTCTCCCAGACGTCCACAGTCCAAAAGTCGTTCCCCAAGAGTCATCCTGCCCACCACCACCACCGATGTTGTGGGATCAACGACAGTTGAGGTACCTCTATGGGGCATATCTACCATCGCTGCCGTGGTTAATGCCTGCGGACTATGCTGAGTGGGATCGCTATTCCACCCAATCCGCTCATAGGTCAGGATCCCCTCATAGATTGAGACCTTCAGCATCTCTGTCACATCCTCCTGTGCTCGATCCGTCCCACCATAATTTGGAACCAAGTCGTCCTCTCAACCCTCCGGTCACTCCACCCCCTGTTGCTCCTGTCGTCCAATCGAAACCACTGACCTGTCAGCAGGACACGTCTGTCCAAATTCAACAGCAAGACTCCTCTGACTTTGCAGAAGAGGACTCAGATACGGAGGCTTCTGAGGCTCACACTTCTCCTGACCATAAGTCTCCCAACCAGGATGTCGCTGAGGACTTACCCATATCCCCATCAGATAACCCTTACGTCTTATGCAGATCTGGTCAAAAGAATGGCCTATTCCCTCGGTCTCTCTGTCGTCCAACCACAACAACAGGCAACAGACTCAGTCTATGATATAGTTCAGCTCGACACCTCTTCCACCTTGGCATTGCCCATGTCCTCGGTACTTCTCCAAGCAGCTAAATCACCATGGCTAAAACCTTCATCGGCTCCAGTGTCCACACGGAAACTGGACCACATGTACAGAGTACAAGACACGGATGCAGAATTTCTCTTCTCTCATCCTCAAACAAACTCAATGGTGATAACATCTTCCTCCAAATCACAGAGGACGCATTCCGCACCTTCTGACAAGGAAGGAAAGAAATTAGATGCCTTTGGCAGACGATTTTACTTCACCGGAGCGTTAGGAGTCAAGGCCACCAACTACTTGGCCTGTATGAACTGCTACCAATACACTCTCTGGGAACAGTTCTTAGAAATGCTCAGTCACTTTCCTGTTTCTTACTCTGTTCTGGCCCATCCCCACTTAATTTTGCCTTGATCTTATATAATTCCGTCTGTTTAATGCCACCACTGATTCTACTCTTTGAGAGATAGATAAAGTATAAAGGCGTCCCGAGCTCTAGGGGTCTCATCCTCTGCGAAACAACACTATCGTCCTCGTAACTGGTCGAGATCCTGGCAGAGGCGCACCCCAACTCACCAGTCCGTCTTCTGGGGGCCAAAAACCCACCTTCCAGAAACCAAAATTCAGTTCAGGCCAACAAGCTTCCCGCACCAAACAGTCTAAAACCTCCAAACAGGGTTTTTGACTTCCCTGTCACCGAGTCAGCTATTACCCATCTTTCATCCTTCCTTCACACTTGGCATCACATCACCTCGGATGAGTGGGTGCTCGCCATCTTGACCCGAGACTACAGAATTGAGTTCATCCAGAACCCCAATATTCCAGTCATCGTCTCCACGCCCCCTTCCCCACCTCTCCTCAAGAAGGTGTCCGTCCTTCTGCCAAAGGGAGCCATAGAACATGTACCACCACATCTCCACGGGACGGGATTTTATTCCCGATACTTCACAGTTCCGAAGAGAGACGGAGGCGTTCGACCCATATTAGATCTCAGGGAGTTGAATCGCTTCGTGATTTACCACCGCTTTCACATGGTCTCGCTTCAACAGATCATGCCATTGCTTCGCAGACACGTCTGGATGGCAACCCTCGACCTCCAAGACGCGTATTTCCACATCACTATTCACCCCTTCCACTGCCAATACCTACGCTTTGCGATTGGTCACCGCCACTTCCAGTACACGGCTCTTCCATTTGGCCTCTCCAGCGCCCCAAGAGTCTTTACGAAGACCATGATTGTGGTTGCGGCTTTCCTCCGTCTACAGGGTATCTTGATCTATCCCTATATAGACGAGTATCTCGATCTATCCCTCAAATGTTGCAGAGACTCTGGCATTATTGGAGAATCTGGGCCTTCAAGTCAACAGGCAAAAGTATCATTTGTATCCAGCCCAGCACATACAGTATATCGACACAATCCTGGATTCACAGACATGCATGGCTTACCTGCTCCAAGAAAGGGCAGCAGATATTATTTCCCTAGCCAACGTCGTCTGTACCCAACCCTCCGTCACCACCTTCCAAATTCAGAGGCTGCTTGGTCTAATGGCAGCAACTACGTTGGATCTTCTTCGTGGTCTCTGTGCTTCACACCAATGGGATCTAGTGTGCCTGCGCTGGATTCATCGGTGCTGTAGCAAGCTCTTTTCCAATGGATTTTCATGCTCATCCCTTCAGGCAAGTGCAGGAACCCCACCGTGCATGCCCAAAGGGACGGGCACAGACATGACGCCAGTTCTTTTCCTACCGCCGCGGTGGAAGGACTTACTTTGCTTACCTCCGAATCAGATCGCTGTAGCTGCCTCTGGGCCTCTCAGCTCTTCAACTTTTTTCTTCCTCCGGATACTTAACTTTTGTTTTCCTTTTGCTTTCGCCTAAAAACAAAAAAAACCCTTTATTTTCGTCAATCCTCTGAGGGGATTTTTTTCCTCAGGCCTTCAGGCCATCCCCCCCCCCTCTCTCTATCTCAGCGGTTTTATCTCTGCCCGCTCTTCTCCGTATGGAAAAGAAGAAGTGGGGATTTTTTAACCGCTGCAGGAAGTGTGGGAGTAAATTGGCTCCTCCCGACGGCCATAAACTTTGTTTGTTCTGCCTCGGTGAGTCCCACAGACCAGAAACCTGCAAACACTGCGCCAAGTCCTCAATCCAGACTAGAAAAAACAGGGCGGCATGTCTGAAGGTCGCTTTATTGGAATCCACCCTCAATCCGACTTCTACAATGGAAGAGCCACCCTCTACATTACAGACGGCCATCGATACCGATCATCCGGCATCGAAACAATCGACACCGAAACCCTCCACCTCTACCAAGACGCAGGCGAGTACTTCTACCAAGACGCAGGCGAGTACTTCTACCAAGGTGCAGGCAAGTACAAAACAAAAAGCCGCTAAAAAGCTTACTTCCAAGCCAGCTAAACCAGCTAAGTCGGCAAAGAAGGGGAAAGAAGTACTTTATTCAGAAGTCTCAGTGCAGCCTCCTGTGGTATCAATACCGGAGCCTCAACCTCCTCCGCAGGTACCGCCTGGTCATTTACTGGTCTCTCCTGTACGCCAACCAAGACCTGAATCCATCGATATCGACACAGCGGAGCTCATTAGTCACCCCATAGGTGCAGAGTCTTCCCCCGCTGATTCTGATTCATCGGCATCGATGCTCTCTGAGACTCCCGATACCGACGGCCGTCTACATCGATCCACTCACTCTAATGTGGAGCGCTACCATCCATCTCCATTCGTTGAGCCTGTCGATATCGAAGCCGCAGAATACAGACATGTATCCCAACGGCATGCCATGGGTGCTTCTCCAAGACGTCGAAGAACCAGAAGTCGCTCCCCGAGAACCTACAGGCCTCCACCTCTGCCTCCACCTCTACCTATGTCATGGGATGAAAAACAGATGCGGTACTTATATGGGCCGTACCATCTGCCTATGCCATGGTTAACTCCTGCCACTTACTCGGACTGGGACCGTTATTCCTATTGCTCTAGTCATAGGTCCAGGTCTCCTGTTAAGGCAAAACCTTCAGCCATGATCTCACGCCCTCCAGTGCAGGACCTAACTCAGGCAGAACCAAAGCCTCCTCAACTCACATTGGAGCCTTGTCCTAAGGTGTCTACAAAACCCATTGTACCTGCAGCCCCTCCTGTACCTCCTACAAGTCCACAGGACACGGAACAGTTGGAATCTTCTGATGTTCCTGATGATGACTCAGATTCTATTGCTTCCGAGGCACCCACTTCTCCAGAACATACATCACCAAACCCTGATGTATCACAGGATTTACCCATATCTCCATCAGATAACTTAACACTGATTTGGTTAAAAGGATGGCCGCTTCTTTAGGCCTCTCGATCGTCCAAAAAGCTCCACAATCTACTGACTCTCTCTATGATGTCGTTCAATTGGACACAACCTCTGTTGTGGCACTGCCCATGTCCTCGGTCCTGCTTCAAGCAGCAAAATCGCCATGGCGCAAACCATCTTCCGCTCCTGTATCTACACGATAATTAGATCACATGTATAGGATTCAGGATCCTGAGGCGGAATTTTTATTAACCCATCCAAATCCAAACTCAATGGTTATCACGTCTTCTTTGGTGTAGTGGTTAAGTGGTTAAATGTGCGGACTCTAATCTGGGAGAACCGGGTTTGATTCCCCACTCCTCCACTTGCATCTGCTGATGTGACCTTGGGTCAGTCACAAGCTCTGGCACAGCTGTTCCTGAAAGGGCAGTTTGTGTCAGAGTTCTCTCAGCCCCACCCACCTCACAGGGTGTCTGTTGTGGGGAGGGGAAGGGAAAGGAATTTGTAAGCCACTCTGAGACTCCAAGTGAAGGGCAGGGTATAAATCCAATCTCTTCTTCTTCTTCTTCTTCTAAGTCTCGAGGAACGCACACCACTCCCTCCGACAAGGAAGGAAGAAAGTTAGATGCTTTTGGACGCCGCTTTTATTCGTCAGGCGCCTTAGCCATTAAACAATCAACCTATCTGGCTTGCATGAGCCGCTACCAATATTCGCTCTGGGAGCAGTTCACAGAACTTTTCTCCAACCTTCCAGAGGACAAACAAGATTTTCTGGGTTATGAGCTTCCAAAAATCAAAGCTCCCTTCATCAGATACCTGCCCTGGGTCATTTGACAGTCAGCAGTGCCATCCTAAAACAAGTTACTCTGCTCTAAATCCACTGGAATCCGTTGGTAATGTCTAGATTGTGGGAAACCCTTGATTTGTTCCCGATTGATCTTTCAGTCCAGGGGACTAAATGTGCTATTTTGGGGAGGGATGTGTTTTTGCTGGCAAGGAAGAGGCTTCCCTGGAGGTGCCGAAGGAAAGGGAGCGCATGCCCACCCCGTTCCCTCGCTGGAGGAGCAGATGCCTTTCCGGGTCACCAGGCCCAAAGCAAAACAAACAGCTCCCTGGTTAGACATACCCTTAAAAAGCAATGTTCCACTGGCTGTCGCTTGCCTCCACCTCAGTTAATCTTTTTTTGTGTGTCAACTGTGGTGAGAATGCCGTAAAAGACAAAACAAACAAGGCTTCCATTGTTGGTTGTGAATATTTCTGGAATTAAAAAAAATATGGATTAATTTTGGATAAAATAATAGCTTCACCCAGAGGTTGTTACTGTCACTGGGCTCAGTCCAACAAAAGTTAAGACACAACTGTGGTCCAGGCTGGAGGCAGTGTCAAGGGCCCTCAAATGGGGGGAGGGTGTCCTTTTCTGAAGGGGGGTGGTCTCTGGATTCGATTGAAGCTGCAGCCTCAGCTAATCCCTGGGCCCACGAGGGAAACCATGTTGGTATTTATCTTTCCTTCCATGGGAGGAAAGCAGCTTGGTGGGGAATGCACGGCTCCAGCCACATCCAGACCCTTTCTGACAGTACTGACGTTGATAAAACCAAAGATGAGCTGCATTGTCATGCAGAATCTAATCCCAAATTCTACTGAAATCAACAAGATCTAATTTAGTTGTCTTCATTAGAAGTTAGAAACCACATCCATTTTTTTCTGCACTGGGCTATTGCCTTAAGCGTTTATACAGATTTCATAAAATCATGTGATAAGACTAAAGATCTAATTGTCTCATTTTTCAAGAAAGCAACTAAGAAAATTATTTTAAGAAACTTGGAGATTCTGATTGTATATTGTTCATATTACCTAAAATCTGACAATACCAACTAGGTCTGCCAATTCCAGAAGGGGGAAATCCTGGAGATTTGGGGGTGGAGGCCAGGGAGGGTAGATTTTGGGGAGAGGACAGGGGCCTCAGCAGAGCAAAATGCCACAGACTCCACCCTCTGAGGCAGCCGTCTTCTCCAGGTGAACTGATCTCTGTAGTCTGGAGATCAGTTGTGATACCAGGAGATCTCCAGGCCCCACCTGGAACCCGGCAGCCCCAGTACCAATGCAATACATAGGTCGAATGTTCAACACATGGGCAGGTTTTGTTTGACATCAAGGCATTAGAGAAAATGGCTCTCCTTTGAGTATGCTTCAGATTTAAATCTGGTCCATTGGTTGTGGTCCATTGTGTAAAGGTGGGTTTCCACCTCAGTTCTTGACATTTTCCTCTGTGCTGTTTGCATCAGAGACTTTCTTAATAAAGTACGGAAAGTGTGAATGTGCACCCCGGTGGACGGTGTGTGGGGCATACTTAAGGCCAAAGCTGTTATTAAGGCACCCACAGGGAAGCTCACAACCACAGCTTCACAGATTGGCTGCGAGATGTGAGAACCACTCATCCTGTGGAGCACCCCCTACTGCACAAGGAGTTTCTATACCAGGCCACGTTTCCCTCGCCCCAATTGGTGCTGGCCTTGATATCCTCTGTGCAGTCCCATGTGATGGAAAGTGCTCACGCTGCATAGAGACACCGGCGCACGGAAGAGCTTTTCAGCTCTTCCAGGTGACGGAATCACCTGTGTTCACAAAGAGACTTCCTGTGAAAACTAAGAGGAGGTTAGGTTGGAGGACAGCTTTCAGGAATGATTTTCACATTGGGATCTCACTTTCTAGCAGGAGATTCTCTGGGTTTTAAAAAACCCCGAAGTGCTATAGGATTGTACCATTTCCAGTGTAGCCATGGTTGAACTAGCCCAACACGGTCTTTTTATATATTGGGCTAATCAGGAATTTTCTACGGGCCAGGTTGGCTAGTAACATCTGAGAACATTGGGATAAAATTTGACTCCAGTGGCACCTTTAAGACCGACAGAGTTTAATTCTGGGTAGAAACTTTGGTGTGCATGCACACTTCTTCAGAACGTTGGCTTTCTCTTCCATTCACTTTCTTCTGTCCTCCAGAACTCTCCTTTCATGTGTACTTATGTGTAATGTTTACTTCTACTCTGTTGTTTGTGGGCATCTGGCATGTATACATTAATCTTGACCAAGGGGGAAGGAGGCTGCTGTGGCAGCAGTCCCGTCATGATGACCTTCTGATCTCTGTCACTTCCTAGTTACTAAGTGGTGGCTGTTTCACTTATCCCTTGTGGTGTCAGCTGGCCTGCGATCCAAAAACGAGATAGTGAAGGCCAACAGGAAGGAATAAGATAGCGGTTCTTTAACTCTCACAGTGGTTCTTTAACATTCCTCTGGCAAAAAAGGGGAAGCACTCCAAGGTTATGTCATGACCCAGATTCACAGAGTTTTATCCATTGAATGTCCAGGGTTGGCCCTGCCATCGTGCCTTGACAGGACATAGCAGCCCTCCAGAATGTACAGGTGTATGAAAATCAGCTAGGGAAAAAGAAAAACAGAACTAATTTGCCAAAAGGAGGAGTTGGGATCCTCAAGATAAAATATTGTTCCCGGTTTGCCTTGGTATTCATGCATTCCCCTTGTTGATCCTCGTGGTTTCTCCTTGTTGGCTCCTGTTTGGATGGTACTGTGTCTCCTAAACTTTATTCTCTGTCCTTTTCTACCCTATACTCTGTCTCCTCTAATAGACTGATGAAGAAGATGACATGGAGGTATGGTTCTGTCAAAGAGCATGCCCTTTTTAGGTCTTCTGTGTGCGGTGAGATCGCCTGGTAACATAGCTCGATAGGAGCCCAGCAGAGCCTACCGTTAGCATGCCCCTCGTAGCTCTGCCTTTCCCCTCCTTAGCACCATCAGTAGGAGACTTGAGCCTGCAGTGCATGAATTCCATCAGTTTCCGGTGTGCTCTGTTTCCTGTCTGCATGATGACATCATCACTGCTCTGACATGGCATTGTTCACAAGGGGGGAGGACGCCGGATTTCTTGCCACCTGCTGAGAGCTGCTAATCCACACATGTCACCATTTCTTAGTAACATTTGCTGTAAGTTCTTTTAAGGAATGTCAGTCATCACCAGACACTGCATTATGGCCCCGGAAGCAGAAGAGCAGATGTCTCCCAAGACATTGCTGTACGGAGGTGACCTTATCACAAGATCTCCAGGATAAGGAGAACATGCCCAGTAAGGAAGGTGGCAGTAAAATACAGCTTCTTAGGGTCTCCCTGTAAATACCTGAGGCTAAGTGGTCCAAGGAACCGGTGGGTCGCCATGTTGGTCTGAAGCAGCAGAACAAAGTTTGAGTCCAGTGGCACCTCTCAGTCCAACAAAGTTGGAAATGAAATTTCATTGTGTCTGACGAAGTGTTTGTGCACACGAAAGCTTACACCATGGATGAAACTTCGTTGGTCTTAAAGGTGCCCCCCTGGACTCAGAGTTTGCTCCAGTCCAAGGAGCGTTTCCCGAAACCAGTAATTCCCAAAATGAGTGCTGTAAGAGAACTGCTGGTGCGCCACAAGACATAAATAATGAATGTGAGACTCAGCGGACTAACCTACCTCCTGAGGGGTGTCCCTGTGAGTCACCTCCCCTCCCTTGCATCTCTCTAATCTGTATGGATGCTTAAAGCAGTGACCTGTGCAGACACACAGGCTTGATCCCGCTGTTGCCAGGTAGCACCTGAGCCATTTCCTAAGAGAAGAAGAGAAGAGAAGAGATTGGATTTATACCCCATGGCCCTTCACAACCCAAAGGAGTCTCAGAGCGGCTTACAGACTCCTCTCCCTTCCCCTCCCCACAACAGACACCCTGTGAGTTAAGGTGGGGCTGAGAGAGCTCTTCATAGAGACTGCTCTTTTTCAAGAACAGCCCTTATCAGAACTACGGCTTGCCCAAGGTCAGCCAGCCAGGTGCAAGTGGAGGAGTGGGGAATCAAACCCAGTTCTCCCAGATTAGAGTCCACGCACTTAACCACGACACCAACAGCAGACCCTGGGGAAAACAAGTACACAAGAGCTGCCTATCACAGAGAGCAGCTTGTTTAAGTGTGAGACTTGTACATGTGGTGTCGTGAAGATTTGCTTTTCAGTAGGCAGCACGTGATCTCTGCGCTCAATTGCTGTGCAGGTGGCAGATGAATGTGTGGGAAAGCTTTATGTTAGCAGCAATACGAAAGTTCTGTCTTTGCGTTAGACGCATGATGGCCTGTTCACACATGATGCCGTGGTCATTAAATGATCAGCACAGAAGTGTAAATCAGCTCAAAAAGTGAAGACAGTTTCAGAGGGGAGCCATGTTGGTCTGCAGTAGGGTGTGTTAGAGATTAACAAGATTTTTGAGGGTATAAGCCTTTAGGAATCAAAGCTCCTTTCGTCAGATATCTGACAAAAGCACTTTGACTCTTGAAAGCTTATACCTCCCAAAATCTTGCTAGTCTCTAAGGTGCTACTGGATTCAAATCTACTTGTCCCGAAAAGTGAGAGAATTCAGTGCGAGGAGTGAGGTATTTTTACTTTTCCCCACCCAATCTTGTATGGCAGAGTTTGGAGAGAGGAGTTGGGGTCATGGGGTACGTGGCACCACCCACCGTTCCAGGATACTTTCAGCTAGGGATAGGCACAAACTGAACCACAAAGCAAAATTCATCGTGAATTTTACCCTCAGCTACTCTTATCCTATGGATTTGAACAAGCCAAAGAGCTAATTAAACAAATAGTTGAGGATATTGAGCGACAATCTGACATCTCTAAGGCTTCCAAACTCGGGATGTTGTTAAATATCAAAAGCAGCATTGAGCCAGCAATATATTTGACTTAAGTGGAGGGAAAGAATTCTAGAAGGGCATTTGCCCTAGCTAGATGTTCTGACCTTTCATCTGCGGTTATTCAAAGCAGGTACAACAAAAAACCCTACTCTGAAAGGCTATGCCTATGCCTTTTAAGCGAGGTTGAATCGGTAGAGCATATGCTCTTCAGCTGTTCATTTTACAGGGAGGCTGTTCTTAAAATTATTACCCCATTAGTCGATAGGACACCTGGGCACATTAATACAAACAAAGCAAGGCTTCACTGGCTCCTATCAGATAAGAATGCAGAGATTACACATTCAGTCGCTGAGCTTTGTGCATTAATTCTTAGATTGCAGGAATCACATTTTAAAAGTTCTTAAATTCAGACTTCTATTTTTGTATATGATGACTGGGTTTTTTTTCTCTCCCTTACATAATATGCTTACTCTGTATGTTGGTCTTAAGACTGTAATAATAAAACTAAACTTTCTGAAGAAGTGGTTCACAAACCAAAGACCCATCACAAACTTCCATGAACTTTTAAAGTGGTTCATGGTGGTTTGTGGATAGAGCAGAAAGCAGGGGTTTAAAGGGACTTGGGAGTCCCTTTAAACCCCTGCTTTCTGTTCCCTGTGAAAGCCACAAAACAGCTGAGGAGTGGGGAGGCACTCCTTGCTGCTCAGCTGTTTCGGGCTGTCCTGTGCAGTCCCAGTTTAAAGGGACTACACAAGACCAGTGTTCCCTCTAAGCTGAGTTAGTGTGAGCTAGCTTACTGTTTTTTAGCCTCCAGCTCACACATTTTTATCTTAGCTCAGGAGGGATGGCTCCAATGTTCCCTTTAACCTGTGGAGTCAGAGCAAACTAATTTATGCAGCAGCCAAATTACTTGCTCACAACTTTATTGCCGGTAGCTCACAAAGTAGAATTTTTGCTCACAGGACTTCACAGCTTAGAGAGAACATTGCACAAGACATCCCGAAACAGCTGAGTGACAGGGAGCAGGCTGCTCCCCATTGCTCAGCTGTTTTGTGACTTTCTGCAAACCCCGTTGAAGGGACTGCAGTTCCTTTCAGTGGGGTTTGTGGGGCCATGAACTGGTTCGGTTTGTGATTCAGCCACAAATCGCATTTTTCAGGTTCATGCCCATCCCTACTTTCAACTATAAGCAAGTCCATTTCTTCTCCTCTCAGTTTTTCTGTCGAATGGATGTTAATATGCCCTCAGTATTCTATGGGCCCTGGAGGGCAATGAACAGGCTTAGTCATCATTAGACCGGGGGGGGGGGTCTTTAATGATTAAAAAATAAATCTGCAATACTAGGAAATGCCCCAAGTGTTCTGAAACGTGTTCCATCTCTGTGGCTGGCCCTGTTCAGAGCCCTGCTGATGGGCACAGGACCACTGAGGTCACTGTTAGCCACAGTGATGTCTAAGCGAGACTCCCACAGTGCTCACAGGCTGCATTTATCTTTGCCATCTAACATGCGTTTCCTAACAAATGACTTTGCGGTTTTTGTGGATTTCTTAATCGTTGCTAACTCTGCCTACCATGTATTCTCTTAAAAATCTTTCAGGGGATAGCTGTGTTGGTCTGCACTAGAACAGCTAGATTGGAGTCCCGTAGTGCCTTAGAGACCAACCAGAGTTTTTTGAGCCTGAGCTTTGTAACGATATCTCATGAAGGAAGCTTTGACTCTCGAAAGCTTATATTCCAAACAATCTTGCTGGTCTCTAAGATGCTACTGGACTGAAATCTAGATGTCTTAAAAATGTGTCGTTGCTTGTCTTTATCACATACATTTTTCCAGCCCGTATACAAATAAATTATAACTTTGGTCAAGTATTATTGTTTGGGGTTCTACTAAATAATTACAGAAACCTACTTGGTCAATTCCTCCTGAAGATCACAGAGGGGATGGTGTTTAAATTTGCAGGCCTAGTTTTGTATTTTAAAATTATTTTTGCAGATCTGTTTTCCACTGTTCATGTTTGGTCTGTTTTCCTGTTCTCTGACAAATTTAAACGTACAATCTTGGCGTTCTGAGCAACTTCTGAAATATTCAATCAGTTTTAAGATCACTGTTACATATACAGATGTGTGCTAGTAATACAGATACGTATATGTGTGTCAGGTGGCGGCTGGCCCATGCCCTTCTCAGCTACCTCCCCCTCCACCCTTTCTGGTCTCCTCCAGCCTCAGACTCCCACCGTCGCGAAGGGAGGGGGTTCGCACACCCAAGATCCTCCTCTTCCTGTGCCTGGACAGTTCTCTGTCTCCCCTCTGCCCAGAAGGCTCAGCACCATGGTTGGCGATCCTCCTCAGCCACCCTTGGAGCTCTCCTTTGATCCCCGTTATCCTGGTCCCCAGTGGTTGCTGCCTCCACCTGTCTCCCTCCTGCCAGAGCCATCAGGTGCCCAACCCCGTTTCTCCTGCCCCTCCTTAGCAGTCTGCGCTCCCCCCTTTCCCCTCACCTGTATGGTTGTCTGTGTCTCCCTGGATGGACCTCTCTCCTGGTCGGGTTTCACTGCCACTGGTTCTTGCGGCCGTCCCCACTTCCTCTCGGCCCCACCTGCTTCCCCCTATTGGGTTGGTTGGCCTGCCATCGCTCTGGACTGGTCCCGGCATACTGGCCCCTCTGGTTTGTCCCAGCTCATCCCAGCAACGTGCCATCTCCCAGCCCCTCGGGGCCGCTCCAGGTGTCTCTGTGCATCTCCACAGGAGCCAGCTCCTCTCTGTCTTCCATTGCTCCCGGCCAGCTGCTTGCTGTCCCCACCAATGTTCCCTCTAAGCTGTGGAGTCTTGTGAGCAAAAGTTCTACTTTGTGAGCTACTGGCATTAAAGTTGTGAGCGAGCGATTTGGCTACTGCAGAAATTACTTTGCTCTGGAGCCCTCCTTCTTGAGCTAGGACGAAAACGTGTGAGCAGGAGGCTAAAAATCTTTGAGCTAGCTCACACTAACTCAGCTTAGAGGGAACACTGGTCCCCACCACAGCTGGGTGTTTGACAGCCTCCCCTTGGCCTGGTGAGTAGCCATCTCGGGGGGTCGTGGCATCTCCCGACTTCTGGGTTGGCCTGCAGCTCTGTGGGTCAGAGGACTACCATGGGGAAACCTGGGTCCTGACAATGTGTAATCTGAAACTTGTGCTTGGCTTTGCGGTCTACATGCTTTCAGGAAAAGTTTCTTAAAATAATTATTATTTAGAACAAATAATAATAGTAGTAGTAGTAGTAGTAGTAATAATATTTCTATCCCGCTCCATTTCTGGCAAATGGGACTCAGGGTCACATACAACATGTGTATACATAGTACATAAAGTAAAATACAGTGCAGTACACTCCAATACAATCAGCTATTAGATGGTGTCATACATTGCAGATATCTGAGTGGCTAACATAGTAACCATGTTCCATTCATGGGGAATCTTACCCAGAAGAAAATGGAGACTAAAGGAGGGGAGAAGAAACCCGGGAGGCCACTGATCTCTCCAACCATCTCTGTCTTCAACCATATGCCCAGCAGAACATCTCAGTCTTACAGGCCCTGCAGAACTGAGCTAAATCCCATAGGGCCCAGATCTCACTAGGAAGAGAGTTCCATCAGGCTGGGGCCAAGGTCAAAAAGGCTCTGCTCCTGATCAAAGACATCCAAATCATTTTTGAACCAGAGACTACCAGTAACTTGGTACCAGCTGAGCATAATGCTCTATGAGGGACATATAGGAAGAGGCAGTCCTGCAGATACAATGGTCCCAGACTGTTTAGGGCTCTGAAGGTAAGTACCAAAACTTTGAACTTGATTTGATACTCAGTCTGGAGCCAGTGCTGCTGATAGAGCACAGGTTGTATGTGTGCTCACAGTGGGGTTCCCATAAGAACCCACACAACCACATTCTTGACCAGTTGAAGTTTCCACAGCAAGTTCAAGGGCAGCCCTGCGTAGATCGAGTTACAGTAATCCAGTCTAGAGGAGTGACAAGTGGAGTGCCTCAAGGATCTGTCCTGGGACCTGTTTTGTTCAGTATCTATCAATGATTTGGATGAAGGGATAGAGGCAATGCTTATTAAATTTGCAGATGATACTGAATTGGGAGGGGTAGCAAACATGGTAGAAGGCAGAGTCAGGATACAGGATGAGCTTGACAGGCTGCAAAACTGAGCTCAAACAAATAAAATGAATTTCAATAGGGATAAATGTAAAGTTCTGCATTTAGGTAGGAAAAATCAAATGCATAATTATAGGTTGGGGGAGACGTGTCTTGGCAGTAGCATGTGCAAAAAGGATCCAGGACTCTTAATAGACCATACACTGAACATGAGTCAGCAGTGTGATGCAGTTGCTAAAAAGACAAATGCGATTTTGGGCTGTATCAACAGAACTATAGTGTCCAGATCATGTGAAGTGATAGTACCACTTTGCTCTGTTCTGGTTAGATCTCACCTAGAGTATTGTGTTCAGTTTTGCACACCACAATTTAAGAACGATAGAGACAAGCTGGAATGTGTCCAGAGGAGGGCAATCCTCTTGATTCCCAAAACCCCCTCCTGCCCACACCGTCCTAACCAGTCCTCTACACATGATGGAAGGAGAGCTCTGTGGTCAGTCCCGTGCAGTCGCCGCACCGCCCAATCCGTGGCGGCATTGCCAATGCGTAGGGTCAAAGATAACGTTGAAATTGCGATCATAATAAAACGAGCTGCAGCAAAGGAGAACTGCACAGCGGATGTTCTCTTGCTGAGTACTGGCCTAATAGTTTTAGGAATTGCAGGAATTAAAAATAAAATATTTTGGGAGAAGAGATACTTTGCTTGTTATTCAAAGGAGAGGTCTTGTGCAAGGATTTCCCCCTCCTGGGACAGAGGACAAACTTTGATGCAAAAGGGGCCAAACGGGTTGTTCACTATATCAGATTCCACACACACCCCTTGTTTGATGGTCCCCTGACCCCAGGCCCGTAGCTAAAGTGGCCCCCCCCCGCTGTTTTTGCAGGCCCCTCCCCCGATCTTCAACTCCTCCTCCCTCCCCCCCCCCCCCCCCCCCCCCGATCGGGCTGAGCCGGCCCCTTCCTTTTTGTGCTCACAGGGAAGGAGGGAGGAAGGGAGGAAGCTTGATCCCCGCTCTCCTTTTTTTAAAAAAAACAACACGGCAGCTTTCCTAGACCTTTTAGTGTCTATTAACTTTCGGATTCTGGCTCGCCTCAGAGGAAGGCTCTAGTGGGGGCTGTATGGGCCCCCCAAGGCCCCCTCCCCCAAAAAACCCTAGCTACGGGGCTGCCTGACCCCCCTCCCTTTTCCTCGGCCTACAGGAACAAAGAAGGGGGAGAGTGGTTGTGGGGAGAGGAGAAAATGTGAGGATGATTCTGGGTTTGGCTGATCTGGTCTCCTTGAGGCAGTGCTTTCCCAAATGCTATAGATCTCTCTGCACATTTCACCCCAGGGTCATCGTTTCCAAGAGAGGTTTCCTGTCTCTGTGGGAACTCCGTGTCTCCAGAGCTCGATTGGGAGAGCTCATCGGGGAAAGCCAAGAGGGAAAGATGAGATCATCTCCCCCCTCCCTCCCTAGGGTTGCCAAGTCGTTTTCTTGCCGCAGCGGGGGACTCCCGGCTGGTGGGTGGAGTGCGCACCGCATGCACGTCACCCAGAAGTGACGTGATGACGCTGGGCACGCTGGGGCGGGGCCACAACCATCCGAGGGAAAACCATAGAGTTTTCCCTGGGATGACCGTGGCC